>NC_135571.1:10041439-10321439 GCF_964340395.1 Glandiceps talaboti
GACACACACACATACATACATACATACATACATACATACATTTTACATACATATTACATAATTACATACATACACACACACACATACATACATACATACATACATACATACATACATACATACATACATACATACATACATACATACAGACAGACAGACACAGACAGACAGACAATTGTTCATTACTTACATTGTGCTTTCTTTTTGTCTGGAGTGCCAAAAGTTGATATCGATAATCTGTTTGCTAATGAAATTTGACCAGATTGTCTAAGGATTGTTCTAAAACTGACAAACTTTCCTTTATCCCGCACTAATGAAAGAATTTTCCTGGCTTTTTCTTCACTACCAGAAGTCTGTTGACGACAAAGAAGAAATCTACGTGTATGGGTTTTGATGATTGAGTTGTTGATGTGTTATAATGGATCTTTTTTATGACATATACGATTTTAGAGAGTTTGAAATCAGTACAACTTTCTGCAGTCTAAGATTGCCGACAATTTCCCTCCCTTATATAGGTCCCCATGTGCAATGAAGGTAGTTGTCGTAGGTGCACTTTCCATAAGCTAGTCAAGGGCGAGTCGGGTCCACCATCAAATGTTGAAGTAAAAAATTCAAATTGTTTGGTTCCGGTAACCCGACCCAACCTAATTTTTCACTGCCAACCCTAAACTTTTTTTAAAAAATTCCAAAGTCGTGACAGAAATAGTGAGATTTGATGACATTATCGTCTTTTGATCAGAACAACATGACAGCTGTCACAGTGTAGCACACAATGTCGTTTGCATATCATACGGAAAGTGCGAACACAACGAGAAATCTCTGTTGAACTCTATGATCGATATCGTTGTAAAAAACCTGAACCAGACCAAAATAAAATAAAATAAAATAAAATAAAATAAAATAAAATAAAATAAAAAAGTAAAGAAAATCCCAACCTACCAAGCCTGTTTTAGTATTAGGCGTTATCGGAACCACACAATGGCCTTCAGATAAACAGTGTTATAATACTCACCTTTATTTCTTTGATATCTGTATCAGAGAAAACTTTTCTCTTTGTCAGCAGAGCGAGTGTCTTGTCCACATCTAAATGTTCTCTCATTTCCTCAAATTCTTCATCGAATACCATTCTATCGACATCGTCCATAATTTCCACCACGAATTACCGCAACTGTCGAATCAATACATGTTCCATATAGGGTTATACGTTTCTATATGACTTGTAATGATATCCTGTTTGTGCAAACTCTTTGTGACCCGGATTTAAACACAGCAACACAAAAATCCGGTAGTGGGTGACAGATCAAATTCCAGTATCACGGAGGTACGTGTGTATTATCAATGTCCGATTAAAATACATGCGTCACTGTTGTATGATACTTACCCTAGTTTCACCATTACATGCACCAAAATAGTGGTAGCCTCCTCGGTCCCATATTATACTAATTTAACTTAAATATCATCTTTTCGTTTTTGCTATATACCTGTAAATGTGCGAAAAGTTGATTTGAACTGGCCCTTATCGAAAGGTCAAAGGTCAATTAAAAATATCGCTATCCGATATCGTTATTTCTCAGTGTCGCGGAAGAACTAGCTCCGGTTAGCGAGAAAGAAACAAAACCCAAAAATGTAAATGTAATGTTATAAATACTTTTAACAAATTACCAACATTGACAACTGACTTGTATATACATAGTGTAACTCAGTAAACATACAAATTCCCTGTTCGCACACTAACAACTTATTCAAATGAATCCTGTGTATTGAATATTTAATCCGTGTTTCATTTCCACAGTCAATGACAATGTATATATTTTTTCCCTTCATTCTGCACATTTATGTTAACCATATGGTTTAAATGTTGTTGTAGGCTTAAAAATTGACAAAAGCTAGCTACTACTGACCGACAATAGCTGGAGATTATATTCCACTGGTTAGTATATTGTTTAACGATTTACAAAATACAAAGTCGATCTTTCAATAAGTTTGCCATATTGGCTCCAACTAGCTTTTGCCTACAACTATCCTCAAAACCTAATTATTTTTCAAGAAGCCGCATTTTACTGCTCTGTTAGTCAAAAATAACGAAAAATGCACATTTGACTAAAATGTCCTTCAGTGACATTTCAATGACTAAGTCGTACCACATCACACCACACCACACCACACCACACCACACCACACCACACCACACCACACCACACCACATAGTACACCACACCACACAACACCACACAACACAACACCACACAACACAACGCAACACAACACAACACAACACAACACAACACAACACAACACAACAACAACAGCAACAACAACAACAACAACAACATAGCAACACCACCGGTACCACCACCATCACCATCACCACCAATTGATGAATCACTAATATTCAGTATAGACCACCTCTACTCACCAACTCTGGAAACACATTTTAATTATCCCAATATAGCAGAGTAATATTGCGTGTCCTTAAAAAATATTTGGGCGTTTTGGTTGCATGTGATCGCACTGTGAGATTTCACATCGCAGGATTTAATCTCATCAGAAATAAAATATCGACAATATCAGAGAACCAATCAACCCATTATCCAAACTAAGAATTGTAGCAGACAATAATAAAACATTGTGGGGACAGTACTCTGACGTTGTTCCGTATCAAGCACAAACCTATGCGGAAGTTCTCGTCATTTATTATCCCTCTACTTCCACGTCGACGTACATATTTCGCGTTGTTGAAATATCCATGGAGGTATAAGGGGAGATGATACCTCCATAAAATATCTAACACCTTCTCCAAATTAATTTACGATAAAGATATCACCCAGTTATAACTGGAGTATAACTTACCTTAACTAACTTTACAGTCTTCGCTGTGACGTGACATTCAGTAACAAGTGTTCGTGATTTGACGATAACAACAATAGTTATAGGTAAGCGTATTGTTCTGATAAACATCAAAGGCCATGACCCCAGGTTAAACACTAATAATTTGACACAGTTGCTTAATTATTGCTCACAGTAGGAGTTGAGTCTATACTTGTATTGTCAGGCAACACACAAATAATTATATGGTTCTCAATCGACTCTTGGATTTTCCTCTGGGAGCTATACATTAGACTTGCAAAACAAATGTGTGGTTCCGATTACGCTCAATTTTAGAATAGGTGGTGTAGATAGATTCTTTATTTTTATTTTATTTTTTTTTCAATATGTGAGTGTCTAGTTCAGGTAGTTATATTTTCCTTGTTTTCCATATGGTCTCTGTGTTATTGGTTTCTTCTCATCAGATGTACAGCCATTAATTGGAAGAGCAGTTTTATATTTTGTCTTTTTAAGTTTGCGTATCCACTATTTCTCGCGAGACTTCACAATTTTCGTGATTTTATTTTTTTCGAATACGTAAAATTTTTTTTAGGATCAGTGTGAAAAACTAGGTGGGAGTCGGGTAACCGGAAATAAACAATTTTTTGTAGGCCTTGGCCTGAAATCTAAATTTTAGCAAATAGCTGAAAAATACACTGAAATAATAACGGAAAATCCGGGTTTTTTTTTTATTTATTCCAAAATTCGTTCACGTCCAAACGCGTTGAGGATAATCTTGATAGTTGGATTGATGTTGAATACACACACAAACAAAAGCGTCAATAAAAAGGATATTTTTTATATATAGCTGGAATATTTGGTCAGAAATGAACGTAACGCCAGCCTGAGAAAGACAAAGGTAAAATATAAGGTCAACTGTAGATGGCAGTATACAACGCCTAACTCAATTTCTTTACAGAGGTCACAGAGCGAGAAGTTTCGGCTGCTTCAGTCGCGAGTTGTGAGTATTTGATGAGTTTTAAAGGGTGTGACGTTTCCGCTCCAAGCATTTGTATGAACCTGATGGAATATAGAGCTAAACCTAGAAAAGTATGCAACGGACGGTGATCGAGGGGAAGTGTGTGTGAAGGAGATAGAAGAAAGGTCAAGAAACGTGGTTGCAGACTTCTGGACCCAAACGTTCGTTTTTTGTGCCAACAAGATGGACGAACTGTCTGTTTTATCTAAGTATGGCGGTGACTTTTGTGGTTGTCAGAGAACTGAGGTGATTTCAACTTACAGGGCTACATTTCAGTTTGACAGGGACAGGGTGAAAACAACAAGAGTATCGATGGTGGATTGTGTGAAGCGTTTTTCAATAATCAGTGGGCGACTGAATTCTGTGTACGAGAAACTATATGAGCACGAAACACTTCGAGATTTGAACTGTTTCTTTTCGATTTTTTATTTACCACTTGAATTTGGTCAAATTTGTGTAATACTGGTATATGTATCCGGACCAGATAGTTTAATAGCAGCAAAAAGAATCATTGAAAGTTACAACATGGCAATGGGCGAGCTCAGGATGAAGACAGTTTGCGATGTTTTAGCTAGAATGTTCACGTCGCTGGTACTAGCTGCTCCACGCTCTCGTAGTATAGTAGGCAACATCTCACAAGTTACAGTACAGCGACGCACTGTACAAGATTTAACCCACAACTCTCTCTGATTTGTACTGTTGTACCTTCAAGTCAGACAAATCTCACCTGTGTACAGGATTTTGTATGAATATTTTTGCCATTTTCAAAACGTAGAATTGACACTGATGAGTTTCTGAATATATATTTTCATTGGTTCTGGTATCAATGATTTATTGTAGAAGGAGTAGCAATTTTAGAAATTTGTCAACAGATTTTCTTGAAAGACCTGCAAAATATTTTCTACAAAACTAAGGAAAATATATGCACCTGTTAATGTGTTTGCCAAAGATATAGATTTATTTGAATAGGTACGACAAAAGAAATTTACATACTAAAACTCATCATACACACTGTCTACCCAAGTTATTGATACTTTGACATTGAAAAGTGTTTTATTTACAGTACATGTTTCATTTACTTGTTAGCACATTTTATGCAAAATGTAGAACTTTATTTTTGATTCCCAAACGTACTTTTGTTACATATTAATCAAACGTAATTACTATGCTTAAAATGTTGACAAATATGGGTTATTGAAGAAGTTATAAAATAAGGAACTTCCAAGCATACCAATCAGAGATTATCAAATGTGTTATTGTTTATTTCCCTTGCAAAAGAGGTAACATTTTGGAACTTCAGTTCAAATAATGTGCCATTTCGATAAATCTGTTGTAATGTCCCGTAAACTCCACAATGTACTGCAACATGCTGAACACATATCTCACCACAAGAGGGCAGCAGATGGTAATGACAAGCATCCTGTTCATACGTCCATGGTATCCAAAGACATACTTTTGTCTGTGGTAATAGCTGGAATACTAGTTTTTATGGAGTCTGAGTCTGCCATATTAACTTTTTCTGCGATTACAATGCTTTCATTTTTAAGACCAGAAAGTGTACGTGTACATGTGTATCACAACGCCAGTTATGTTTTTTTTTTAACATTTCATTTCTGGCTTTATACCCACAATTCCAAATATGTGTAAGCATGTTATAAGCTTATATTACTAATAAAGAAGCAAGTATGTAAATGTAACTCATACATATTCATCTGACTTGGGTCTTTAATACATGTACATCATCATCATTTTCGGATTTCACCAGAATTGTTGCCCCATGCTTCTGATCAGACGTTTACTTTATTCTTTCAGTGAGTGAGTGAGTGAGTGAGTGAGTGAGTGAGTGAGTGAGTGAGTGAGTGAGTGAGTGAGTGAGTGAGTGAGTGAGTGAGTGATAAGTGAGTGAGTGAGTGAGTGAGAGTGATAAGTGAGTGAGTGAGTGAGTGAGTGAGTGAGTGAGTGAGTGAGTGATCATCCTTTTAATGTGTGTAATAACAGATTTTTTAAATAATAATTATGGCATCTATAAATACTGTTATTTTTAAATTATAATTTTACGGAGCGACTAAAAGTGGAATTTCTATTTATTTTGATAACGTTAATGTGGGCAATAAAGAGATATTATCATTTCAGTATAAAAACAATATATTATTTATGTAACAGTTGAAAAATATCATTTTCTTCGTATCGCCGGTACGAACACGTGCCCAGAAGTTTCTTAATGGAGAAACATGAAATTGGGATTTTTGATACTTTCAGATATTTCTGAAGAATACATTGAAATAATGATTATGTTATTGCCGATATCAATGTGTGTCCATGGTCAAGGAAATCATATTTTAATAGTTTTTTAATAGACAAACGTGAAATTCAGATGGTGTTTTTGACACTATGTAAGATATATAGCTTGAATTATGGTAATTGGTCGAAAATGAACGTAACTCCAGCCTGGAAAAGCCAAAGATATACTACACAACTAAACATGGCATGTATACTGCGCAGTATACAACACCACACTCGATTTCTTCAAAAAGGTAAGAAAAACCCGCGAAATCGGGCCCGTTTGGATTGCAAAAACGCATGATTACATAGGAGTTGAAAAATGCCACCACATCATCTTTTCTTACGTTTCATAATAGCAAATATGTAATTTAGAGTGGGCTTTTGATAAATCAAAATAAATATTTGGAAAATATTAGAAGAATTAACGGAAAATCGCATAATAAATAACAAATACGTGCGTTTACTCATTTATAGTGATAGTTTGATTTTCAGAAGATAACTTAGGATATATAGATATATTGCTTGGAATATTTATAATTGGCGCATTTATAATGATAGGTAATAGTTGCAAAATCCGACTTTTTTGTGTGTAACCGATAATAACGTGTCCGGAGATCGTCCACGGCCAAACCAAATCATCTCTTTTACGTTTCATACTTTAATTTATGCATTTGTAATGATAGGTCAACTGTAGAGGGCAGTATTCATCGCCAAAAGTCGATTTCTTCACAAAGGTCAAAAAAGGCGAAATTGGGGTACTTTCGACTGCAAAAACGCGTTATTGCGTAATAGTTGAAAAATGCGACTTTTTTGTGTTAAACCGATAATAACGTGTCCACGGCCAAACCAAATCATCTCTTTTACGTTTCATAATATCAAACACGTCATTTAGAGTTTTTTTGAATAATTAATATCAATATTTCTGAAAATATTAATATAAAAATTTATGAAAAATGCCATATTTTCATTATGAACTTAAATTCAAAATTTCTTAGAACTCGCAACACTTTAATTTATGCATTTGTAATGATAGGTCAACTGTAGAGGGCAGTATTCATCGCCAAAAGTCGATTTCTTCACAAAGGTCAAAAAAGGCGAAATTGGGTCCGTTTGGACTGCAAAAACGCGTTATTGCGTAATAGTTGAAAAATGCGACTTTTTGGTGTGTAATCGATAATAACGTGTCCACGGCCAAACCAAATCATCTCTTTTACGTTTCATAATATCAAACACGTCATTTAGAGTTTTTTTGAATAATTAATATCAATATTTCTGAAAATATTAATATAAAAATTTATGTAAAATGCCATATTTTCATTATAAACTTAAATTCAAAATTTCTTAGAACTCGCAACACTTTAATTTATGCATTTGTAATGATAGGTCAACTGTAGAGGGCAGTATTCATCGCCAAAAGTCGATTTCTTCACAAAGGTCAAAAAAGGCGAAATTGGGTCCGTTTGGACTGCAAAAACGCGTTATTGCGTAATAGTTGAAAAATGCGACTTTTTGGTGTGTAATCGATAATAACGTGTTCACGGCCAAACCAAATCATCTCTTTTACGTTTCATAATATCAAACACGTCATTTAGAGTTTTTTTGAATAATTAATATCAATATTTCTGAAAATATTAATATAAAAATTTATGTAAAATGCCATATTTTCATTATAAACTTAAATTCAAAATTTCTTAGAACTCGCAACACTTTAATTTATGCATTTGTAATGATAGGTCAACTGTAGAGGGCAGTATTCATCGCCAAAAGTCGATTTCTTCACAAAGGTCAAAAAAGGCGAAATTGGGTCCGTTTGGACTGCAAAAACGCGTTATTGCGTAATAGTTGAAAAATGCGACTTTTTGGTGTGTAATCGATAATAACGTGTCCACGGCCAAACCAAATCATCTCTTTTACGTTTCATAATATCAAACACGTCATTTAGAGTTTTTTGAATAATTAATATCAATATTTCTGAAAAAATTAATATAAAAATTTATGAAAAATGCCATATTTTCATTATAAACTTAAATTCAAAATTTCTTAGAACTCGCAACACTTTAATTTATGCATTTGTAATGATAGGTCAACTGTAGAGGGCAGTATTCATCGCCAAAAGTCGATTTCTTCACAAAGGTCAAAAAAGGCGAAATTGGGGTCGTTTGGACTGCAAAAACGCGTTATTGCGTAATAGTTGAAAAATGCGACATTTTGGTGTTTAATCGATAATAACGTGTCCACGGCCAAACCAAATCATCTCTTTTACGTTTCATAATATCAAACACGTCATTTAGAGTTTTTTTGAATAATTAATATCAATATTTCTGAAAATATTAATATAAAAATTATGAAAAATGCCATATTTTCATTATAAACTTAAATTCAAAATTTCTTAGAACTCGCAACACTTTAATTTATGCATTTGTAATGATAGGTCAACTGTAGAGGGCAGTATTCATCGCCAAAAGTCGATTTCTTCACAGAGGTCAAAAAAGGCGAAATTGGGTCCGTTTGGACTGCAAAAACACGTTATTGCGTAATAGTTGAAAAATGCGACTTTTTTGTGTTAAACCGATAATAACGTGTCCACGGCCAAACCAAATCATCTCTTTTATGTTTCATAATATCAAACACGTCTTTTAGAGTTTTTTTGAATAATTAATATCAATATTTCTGAAAATATTAATATAAAAATTTATGAAAAATGCCATATTTTCATTATGAACTTAAATTCAAAATTTCTTAGAACTCGCAACACTTTAATTTATGCATTTGTAATGATAGGTCAACTGTAGAGGGCAGTATTCATCGCCAAAAGTCGATTTCTTCACAAAGGTCAAAAAAGGCGAAATTGGGTCCGTTTGGACTGCAAAAACGCGTTATTGCGTAATAGTTGAAAAATGCGACTTTTTGGTGTGTAATCGATAATAACGTGTCCACGGCCAAACCAAATCATCTCTTTTACGTTTCATAATATCAAACACGTCATTTAGAGTTTTTTTGAATAATTAATATCAATATTTCTGAAAAAATTAATATAAAAATTTATGAAAAATGCCATATTTTCATTATAAACTTAAATTCAAAATTTCTTAGAACTCGCAACACTTTAATTTATGCATTTGTAATGATAGGTCAACTGTAGAGGGCAGTATTCATCGCCAAAAGTCGATTTCTTCACAAAGGTCAAAAAAGGCGAAATTGGGGTCGTTTGGACTGCAAAAACGCGTTATTGCGTAATAGTTGAAAAATGCGACTTTTTGGTGTTTAATCGATAATAACGTGTCCACGGCCAAACCAAATCATCTCTTTTACGTTTCATAATATCAAACACGTCATTTAGAGTTTTTTTGAATAATTAATATCAATATTTCTGAAAATATTAATATAAAAATTATGAAAAATGCCATATTTTCATTATAAACTTAAATTCAAAATTTCTTAGAACTCGCAACACTTTAATTTATGCATTTGTAATGATAGGTCAACTGTAGAGGGCAGTATTCATCGCCAAAAGTCGATTTCTTCACAGAGGTCAAAAAAGGCGAAATTGGGTCCGTTTGGACTGCAAAAACACGTTATTGCGTAATAGTTGAAAAATGCGACTTTTTTGTGTTAAACCGATAATAACGTGTCCACGGCCAAACCAAATCATCTCTTTTATGTTTCATAATATCAAACACGTCTTTTAGAGTTTTTTTGAATAATTAATATCAATATTTCTGAAAATATTAATATAAAAATTTATGAAAAATGCCATATTTTCATTATGAACTTAAATTCAAAATTTCTTAGAACTCGCAACACTTTAATTTATGCATTTGTAATGATAGGTCAACTGTAGAGGGCAGTATTCATCGCCAAAAGTCGATTTCTTCACAAAGGTCAAAAAAGGCGAAATTGGGTCCGTTTGGACTGCAAAAACGCGTTATTGCGTAATAGTTGAAAAATGCGACTTTTTGGTGTGTAATCGATAATAACGTGTCCACGGCCAAACCAAATCATCTCTTTTACGTTTCATAATATCAAACACGTCATTTAGAGTTTTTTGAATAATTAATATCAATATTTCTGAAAAAATTAATATAAAAATTTATGAAAAATGCCATATTTTCATTATAAACTTAAATTCAAAATTTCTTAGAACTCGCAACACTTTAATTTATGCATTTGTAATGATAGGTCAACTGTAGAGGGCAGTATTCATCGCCAAAAGTCGATTTCTTCACAAAGGTCAAAAAAGGCGAAATTGGGGTCGTTTGGACTGCAAAAACGCGTTATTGCGTAATAGTTGAAAAATGCGACATTTTGGTGTTTAATCGATAATAACGTGTCCACGGCCAAACCAAATCATCTCTTTTACGTTTCATAATATCAAACACGTCATTTAGAGTTTTTTTGAATAATTAATATCAATATTTCTGAAAATATTAATATAAAAATTATGAAAAATGCCATATTTTCATTATAAACTTAAATTCAAAATTTCTTAGAACTCGCAACACTTTAATTTATGCATTTGTAATGATAGGTCAACTGTAGAGGGCAGTATTCATCGCCAAAAGTCGATTTCTTCACAGAGGTCTAAAAAGGCGAAATTGGGTCCGTTTGGACTGCAAAAACACGTTATTGCGTAATAGTTGAAAAATGCGACTTTTTTGTGTTAAACCGATAATAACGTGTCCACGGCCAAACCAAATCATCTCTTTTATGTTTCATAATATCAAACACGTCTTTTAGAGTTTTTTTGAATAATTAATATCAATATTTCTGAAAATATTAATATAAAAATTTATGAAAAATGCCATATTTTCATTATAAACTTAAATTCAAATTTTCTTAGAACTCGCAACACTTTAATTTATGCATTTGTAATGATAGGTCAACTGTAGAGGGCAGTATTCATCGCCAAAAGTCGATTTCTTCACAAAGGTCAAAAAAGGCGAAATTGGGACCGTTTGGACTGCAAAAACGCGTTATTGCGTAATAGTTGAAAAATGCGACTTTTTGGTGTGTAATCGATAATAACGTGTCCACGGCCAAACCAAATCATCTCTTTTATGTTTCATAATATCAAACACGTCTTTTAGAGTTTTTTTGAATAATTAATATCAATATTTCTGAAAATATTAATATAAAAATTAATGGGAAAACCGCATAATTTCGTTATAAAGATTTTTGTACAAATTGCAACAAATGTATTTAAAATGATAGTTTCATTTTCAGATGATAAATTTTTTAAAAATGTAAATAAAATTAGGAAATATGTTTATTGCTTGGACATTTTTGGCACTGAAATGAATGAACACTAATGCCAGCCTTAGACATTTCCTTTCCGCTGTGTAACCAATAATGTCTCCCCAGCCAAAACCAAATCATCTTTTTTCACAGACACATGCAACATAACAACATACATAAACACTCAAACACAAACAAATACCATCCACACGAACACACACACACAAACAAATACACACTCTCTCTCTCACACACACACACACACACACACACACACACACAGAAACAATTACACACAGGCTAGCTAGCAAGGAAATGCATTTTATTTCGTGAAAAATTTATATAAAACGTACAAAAAAGTGATAAAAAATAAATATTTTGGCTTATAGAAAGTTGTAAAGCAGGATTAATGAAAACGTACAATTTTTCTATTTTATAAAAACGTACAATTTTTCTATTTTATATCTACTTAACTACGAATCCTCTTATAATTGTCAATACAAAAACTATTCTGAAGAAAAAAGGTAATTTTCAAAATGTTTAGATGTCAAATTTCTTCCTTGGACAAGTATCTCTCGAAGTGGTCATATGGATGAGGGAGATTTATTTTGCATTTTTTATTTATATTAAAAACAATTTTATCATGGCTTCCTACAAGAAAAATCAATGTGAAACAACATTGATCTAGTCTGTGTTTGGAACTCATTAAATTGCAAAAAACTAAAAAAATATGTGCAAATATTGTTATTGTACATACGATAAACATTTTACACATTTATTAAGGGGCATTCATCTTTCAATTTTTAGTGTGGACAAAAAGTGGATACAATACAGATTAACCCTTTCATGACTGGAGACGAGTTTTAAATAATTTTGGAACCCAATTTATATGAATATTTTCATAATTAGAATAATATTACTTTATTAGGAAGTAACATTTCTTTAATTCCAGTCTAAAATGAAGTTGATATATGCCAAAAACTTACATAAAAACAAGAATTTTGTTCAAATAATTTTGGCGGCAAAGTTTTCAGTACTGAATGGGTTAAAGTGATCTGCATAAGATATAGTAACAAATAGTTCTCATTACATGACTAAGGTAACATTTCACCTTCTCCGGTCATTAAGATCTGTCAAACTGCTGTTTACTGGCTTCACTGCTAGGCGTCGTCATGGTGATGACGTGATCACAGAGATGATGTAATTGATATGCTTGCTTGTCCCCGTTCAAGTAAACATTACTTGCAAGTAGAAAGAACCCTTCATCATGTCATGAGAACTAATAACTACTAACGGTTGTCAAGGAAAATTTGTTCCAGAACAATAGAAAAATTCATTTAAATTATGGCGCAATTAAAAAGACTGAAGTAATCTGTGACTGAGATTTATGACTCAGGTAATCGAAGCTTCAGTTTAATAAGCTGAAACAAACTAAATCTCTTTTATATTACATAAGTGGGTGATAGCGGTTCCTCTGTTGTGCAATTCTAATCATCCTGTGTTCAAGATAACGCAAACATCAAAAGTCCCAAAACCGTACACTGCAAATTTATGGAACTAGCATTCAGAGAGTTGCACTACTGAGATTATAATGACACCAGCATCCATTCATTGACTCTAGCTTATCACTGTTGTATCAACAACATGTTGCGACAATTTAGTTTGTGTCTATCTTAGTAAACCGAAGGCTCGATCTAGTTTTTAAAAAGTCCAAAATGGTGCTACCTTTAAACTTCTGCATATATATAGCTCAGGTTCATCCAACCTTCACATCATGGAGTTTTCTTTAACAATATACGGTCTTTGCTAAGTAGTTTTACATTTAAAATTATCCTAATGTTAAAAATTAATTTGCAAAAATAACAAACTAACTACTTCAAAACAGTAAAATTTGACATTACTTAATATGAAGTTTCATTCTTAAAAGCACTGAAAAGAAATTTCTTAAAAGTAAACCTGGAGAAGTGTGCTTGTGTCTGTGAAAATGTAACACATATGTATTTAATTTACAAAATGAAAATAAAAAATAAATCTACTTGAAATATTGGTAAATTTTTAAGAACAATACAACCAGTAACACTGAAGTAAAGTACTTTCTCTGTGCTACACTCGTTTATAGCATTCAAATTACAACGATTAACACTGAAGTAAAGCACTTTCTCTATGTGCTACACTCATTAATAGCATTCACATCAAGTGTAAAGTATACTGTTTCATTTGGTTTATTTACAAGTCTAGCATGTGGCCTTTCGAATGTGGTCAATTAGCAAATGAAACTGTATACTTTTACACTTGATATGGATGCTATAAATGATTGTGGTACATACAGAAAATGCTTTACTTTGGTGTTATGGGTTGTATTTAGCAAATGAAACTATACTTTTACACTTGATATAGATGCTATAAATGATTGTGGTACATACAGAGAACACTTTGCTTGGTGTTATGAGTTGTACTTGATATGGATGCTATAAATGACTGTGGTACATATACAGAAAATGCTTTACTTTGGTGTAATAGGTTGTACTACTGTGGCAATTGAGGTATCAGTTGAGTAGACTATAGATAGACACAAACTAAAACTACTGTTGCAACATGTTGACATTGGTATACTAGTAATTGCACCCAGAGTAGGAGAGGCTTGTCTAATGGCATCCATAATCTTGGAGTGCACAATGCTGGGGACTTCAAATGTGTACATTATCTTAACTACAGCCTGGTTATATCCACACAACACAGGCATGAATAGTTTGTTTGTGGCTATTCAGTAAACCAAGATCTCAGTTGCCAGAGTAGTAGTCAATGTATATCTTATCTTAGTACACCGAAACCTTGGGTGCCAGAGTAGTAGTTTGTGTCTATCTTAGCAAACTGAGACCTCAGTTGTCAGAGTACTAGTTTGTATCGATCTTAGTAAACTGAGACCTCAGTTGCCAGAGTAGTAGTTTGCATTGATCTTAGTAAACCGAGACCTCGAGTAGTAGTTTGTGTCTATCTTCGTACACCGAAACCTCGGTTGCCATAGTAGTATCTAATACTAAAAGACTATATAAACACTACATTCATACAATTTTATGATAAAATAGTCATATAAATAAATACATAAGTACAAAAAGTAAACTACCAATCTTGATAAAAATTCCCTCTCTAGCTAAAATCTAATAAATAGTTCTTTCTCCTTTCCCAGAAACTGCACAAGAATTGTTTAAAAAGTTAAAACACGTCACACATGACATTATTTTTTAAAAGGAATGACATTACAATTATTATTATATCAATATAAAGTTAGTAAACAATTTTTTTAAAAATGACTAAAAATATTTGTAATTCAACATTTATTGTTGATGTATGTCGCACAAGGCAAAATAAATTTTCCTGTTTTTTTCCTCAAAATATTTCAAGTGGCTATAATATGGATGAAGACTGGACATTTATTTTTAACGCACAGAACAATTTTATCACGACTTCCTACTTGAAAAATCAACGTGAAACAAAATTTACCAAATTTGTGTTTGTAACTCAATACATTGCAAAATCATAACAATTGTATTAAACGTTTGTTATTGTATGTACAATAACAAACTTTTTACACATTTAAAAACTTTTTGCAATGTATTGAGTTCCAAACATTGACTTAGTCAATGTTGTTGCATATTGACTTTTCAAGTTGGAAGCCATGATAAAATTGTTTTATAAATTAAAAATCCAAAATAAATACCCAATCCTCATCCATATGGCCACTTTAATGAAAACCAATTTTAGTTTCAATTACCCTTTCTTTGATCGAATATTACATCACATTAAAACTGTACTTCATCTGTAACTGTCGCAGTATTTTTTCGATCAGACGACCAACAATATATTCAATAAAAATTGTTAAAATACCAATAATTAGACATTGTATATATTAACTAGAGGTCTATTTTATCTATAAGTAGTATAGTAATAAGTTGAAATTGAGATCACATTGGAGTGGTGATTTTTATTTTGAGTGTTGACCCAAAATCAATTTGATTGGATTTATTGTACCATTTTACAGCGGATATATTGGAGGGTCACCGAAAGACTGTGCACATCATACACATGTTCCCCAAGAACAATTTAGATAGATAAGAAACAGGATTCCCACAGACCAGTCATTACAAATATAAACAACACCCCACTCCTGCCGACAAGCAGGCACTGTAAGTGACTACTACAAACATGTCACCACTAGGAACCATACAAGCAGACTCAAATACTTGCTAGTTTCAATTTGTATATGTCAAAATCTGAGCCTGCAATGTGATGACATTAAATAGCTTCTTTGTTCCAAGGACTTCATGTGTGTCTGTGTATCAGTAGGGGTCAGATGGTGTTGTTTGTATTTCTAATGAGTGGTCTGTGCGAAGCCTGTTTCTTATCTATCTAAATTGTTCTTAGGGAACAGATAATATGTATGATACTCACAGTCGTTCGGTGACCCTTCAATATTTCTACTGTATGTGTACAACTAACTACACAAACACATTTACCCATAGATGATCCAATACTGTTCAGATGTACAATATTACGAGTTAGTCATTACACCTAACAAAACAGTTTCAAAAATGTTCCAGGTGCAGTTGAAGTTGTGTCAATCAATGGATCTATGAGTCTTTCTTTCCATTGCTAAAATCTGATTTTTTTTTTTTAAATAGTGAATACAAAATATATCAGCTAGCACCAACAAATTATTGAATGTCTTACAGGAGAAATGAAGTTGGCTTGGTGTTTCACTCACTGGACACGGTGTCCTTAACACAAAGATAGACAAATTTCAACTCTAGACTAACAACAATAGAGACATGACAAACACAGCAGGATTCCTCCAGGATCAGATGCTAAGCATTGCTGTTCTTTTACAGTGTAATAGAGACAGGGTTCGGCTGAAATGACTACACATGAACTTGATGATTTTAACAGATGCGATTTCAAACTAAATAATCAACATGGTAACTACATCTCCACTGTGCACAGAACCTCTATAATTGTTTCCTTCCCTTTGAAGTCTGAGTGAGTAAACAAAACAATGTCTCATGAGTAAATCACCAAAGGCATTTTATCTCTCCTGTAAACTGACACAGGCAGTGACAGAAACTTTAAAAAATATTTTTCTCTCTCACTTATTACATTGTGTATTATCAGTAGAACCAAAAGGCACTTCAACTAAATATTAATACCAAAAGTACAAATTTTGAAGACACATTGACATCTAGGAACTTATGTATTAAATCTACAATAGGCTACTTATTTTATTTTGAATTATGTAAATTACTGTTCTTCTTAATTTGCATATAATGCTAATGTTCATCTACTTTGCAAATCATGTAAATCTACTTTGTTACTTAATTTGCATATAACTCTAGCATCTACTTAATATGCATAGTATGGTAATGTAATGTGTTACCTACTTTGCATATTACATAAATATACACTGATACTTGATTTGCATAGAATACTACTTAATATGCATGGTAATATATTCAATTTGGTTATGGCATTGTGTGTAATTTGCATATCACTTAAATCTATTATTCTACCAATAATTTGCATATGACATGATTTTACCCTGTTATGTAATTTGCATAATACATTACTTTGCAACTTAATATACATATTACTTGTAAGTAAATCTACTATGCATAAGTATAGCTTCTTTTTCATTACTGTCATTTTGAATCGTTTCACTTCCGTAGATAATTGCTGGACAGTCATCCGGATCAATACATCTGGCATCAAAGAGAACGCGACCTGCCGGACATTGACATCCCGGAACACACGGGCGGAAACACTGTGCTTCAATAACACCGACGGGTACGTCTTTATTTTCACAAGTACGTGGACATGGTGGGCCACATTCATCAAATATGAGTCCACGTTCTTCTGGACATTTGATTGCTGAAATATAAAAATAATAAAAATAAATATATTATCAGTATTTACAATTGTATGAAATATGGTTTTACGTGCAAAAATTGAGCAAAACGAAATGTGTTGGTTTTTTTCTAAATCGCACGGATGGCAAACAAAGAATTTAATTGATATTGCCTTTATTCTATTAGAATAGAAATTACTACTTTACTCTATTCTAAACAATAATAGTGACAAAATTTCTTTTTTAGAATCTAGTTTTGTAGTGACTACGCAGCTTTTGTCTGAATCTCAGATGTAATCAGCCTAAGGCAACATCAATTCAATTCTTTGTTTGCCGTCCATGTGCAAGTAGGTTTGTCGGTAGATTTAGAAAAAAAACACATTTCATTGTGAGTAAAATATCAGCAGAAGGAGCAACATACTTTTTTGTAAATGGAAAACTGTTCAAATATCTTTAAATAACTACATGTATTTCTGAAAAAAGTTGTTTTTAAGACAATCAAACTTTGGATTCTGACATTTATATTTCACCAGTGTAGTAGATTTATGTACAATCAGAAAATGAATCAACAGAGAAGTGAATTTTACATGACATGCTAGCATTGTGGTTTTTTCTGTGTTTGTTGTTTTCCCTGTCTGCCTGGTAGGTTTTGGGTAAATTCAAGGACGGCAAACAAAGCCTTTAACTGATGGCGCCTTATAATGGTAAGCCAAACTCAACAGTCTTATGCATACAGGATAAATATTGGCCTAGGAATTTACATGAATCCATCGAAATTCAAGAACACCATCCATCTCTCAACTATGGCTATAACCTAAACTTCCATTTATTTACAATAGTCTACTGTCAGGTGGGTGATTCTAATAGACATGTTCCCAGGTACAAGATGCATTGTGTGTCTCTCCATACTATGCCATGTATTGTGTATGCACAGCACTGTATATCACATTACCCCGGTAGAAGTAAAGTTGTGAAAGTTTTTTAAAAGTGAAAGTTTTCAAAATTTGGTTAGAAGTGCAAAAATGAGGCTAGCAACAGGGAATTTGCAAACCCGCCATGTTGAATGTTGCATCATGGGAAATGTGATAATAAATACTAATGAATTTGCATTGTAAACAATAATGTTACATTGTTTGTTACCACACATAATCAATTCATAGTCACCCTGACCATTCTGGAAGGTTTATTTTATCAGTAGCTCCAGATTAGGTATTACAATAACCACAGATAATCCCATAGTCCGTCGCGTCTGAGCATGCTCAGTCTGGATTGCAAGTTCCCTATTGCCAGACCCCCTATCCCATAACTAATGAAGTTTGTTTACTGCGCTTGTGTGACATCATGTAATCGTCCCTTACATCACTAATATTTTCCTTAGTCGAGCAAAGGAAACAATAGGGAATAATATCGTTGTCTCTGTGTAATGTAAGTCCAATATAACAATATCATACCACATACTAAAGTTAGTTTAATTCATATTTAGTCCACGGACTTACCACATAGGGATGTTGATCTCCATGACA
The DNA here is from genome assembly GCF_964340395.1 of Glandiceps talaboti. NCBI lineage: Eukaryota > Metazoa > Hemichordata > Enteropneusta > Spengelidae > Glandiceps > Glandiceps talaboti. Next base: position 10,060,221 of record NC_135571.1, read on the forward strand.
ACATAACTCCGCCCTGTCTACATTCAGCTGCATATGCTGATAACACATCACATAGACAGCCATCATCAGCTCCACAGGCACACATATCGTAAACACATGATGCAAAGTATGTCTCTGGTGGAATCACACGATGACATTTTTCAAACCGTACCGACTTCAGAACGGCACATTTCGCATTGGCAAGTTTCCGGGCTCTATAACCGGCCTCTGTACATGGATCAATGTCCCTGGCATCCTCGCATTGCTCCTGTTCCGGTCCAAAGACCTGCAAATCATTTGACAAGTTTATATAATTTATTCATGCTTTACATGTACAAGTTTTGATTTTAAGAAAAGGCCAAATAAAAAAATAGTGTGTTTTTGATAACCCAACCAACCCTAATTTAAACCCCTAATTGCAATCCTAAACATTTTTTTGCATGCAAAAAGTAAAATGGTAACAATTTATTTCTATTTCCATGTACCATCATGCCTTTGCCTCATCTGTGGTCACTTTTTATCGTATTCTAGAGAGAAACCAGGTTTTTTAAAACTATTTTATACAGTCTGCATACCATGTTTGTCTACTTAACTTATAATTGTCTTCTTCTTTTACACCTCATTAAACTCTCTCGGAAGTATTGTGACCGACAAGTATCTTATCTTGTGGTTGAAGTAATTAAAAAAATTCAAAGTAAAATAAAATAAAATTCCGATCTACCTACTCTACTTTCTGAAGTCATGTTATTTGAAACAAACATTTTTTTTATTTTTCCTAACAGAGGTGAGCCTGATTTTATCATAGTTACCATCAAGTTCTTGATCCCAAATACAAGACCTGGGCTTTCAAACTGAATGGTGTAAAATGTTGACCTTTGCCCTTACCTTCCAGCTGTTTCCAAATCGTGATATACTTGTTGTGATTTGATCTCCTCTCATTCTCAAATCATCTTGTGGATAACTGTTAAAATTACCACATAATCCGCATGTCTTTCCACTATATGTACCAGGTACACTAACCTCTACATAACTTTTACCATCCCAGTGTACCTGCAATAAATATGCAAATGATCTAATTAATATGCACTATCATTAAATCTACATTACAGTTTTATCATCCCAGTGAAAACTGCAAGAAATATGCAAATGATCTAATTAATATGCACAATCATTAAATCTACATTACAGTTTTATCATCCCAGTGAACCTACAATGAGAATAGAAATATGCAAATGATCTAATTAATATGCACAATCCTTAAATCTACACTACTGTTTTACCATCCCAGTGAACCTACAATGAGAATAGGAGTCAGAATATCAGAAAAATGTGAAAATTGACAATTACGTTGTCCAAAATATGGGGTCCAAAGTCAAATGTACATTCAAAGGGGAGGTAAAACTATGTGAAATAACCCCTCCCCCCACCTCGGGATGTCACCATAATACTTACTCTTACAAAAATGAGTCTATAGAAGTCTGCAGAAGTCTATAGAAAATTCATAAAGATGTCTATAGAGTGGCTATAGAAATTTGTTCAATTTTATAGAATTCTATAGAAATTCTACAGACTTCTATATTGCCATTTTCGTAAGGGATACACTCGCTGTGAATAATTACTATGCAAAACATCTCAAACCAGAAGTGGTCAGTGTATCCGATGTGACAGGTACATAATCACATTAAACCAAGTGTTCAAACTGTTTTTGGTACAGTACTAACAAATACTATCTTACCTTCAGTCCAACGTCAGTATTGACATAGAAGTTATTACCAGCTCTCATTTCAATATACAGGAATGGGTCTCGTAAGTACGGCATTAATACTGCCTGTCCATTCACCTGGGTTGCAAAGAAAAAGAGGAATACATGTAGATTTTAAAGTAGCATAGATTTAAAAGCCCCTCCCTCTCCCCCTCATTTTACTTTGATTCCCCTCACAGTGTAATTGGTATGTGTATAAAGTTTTTTAATGTTCCACAGCGACGTGATCGCGAACATGCAACATCACCCTGTCATGTAGTCCCAAATATGGATTTCTGTAGAAATGTGTGCCTACTTCATTTTAGCTGTATAACTAAACACTGTGCCTACTTCATTTTAGCTGTATAACTAAACACCAAGCCTACTTCATTTTAGCTGTATAACTAAACACCAAGCCTACTTCATTTTAGCTGTATAACTAAACACCAAGCCTACTTCATTTTAGCTGTATAACTAAACACCAAGCCTACTTCATTTTAGCTGTATAACTAAACACCAAGCCTACTTCATTTTAGCTGTATAACTAAACACCAAGCCTACTTCATTTTAGCTGTATAACTAAACACCAAGCCTACTTCATTTTAGCTGTATAACTAAACACCAAGCCTACTTCATTTTAGCTGTATAACTAAACACCAAGCCTACTTCATTTTAGCTGTATAACTAAACACCAAGCCTACTTCATTTTAGCTGTATAACTAAACACCAAGCCTACTTCATTTTAGCTGTATAACTAAACACCAAGCCTACTTCATTTTAGCTGTATAACTAAACACCAAGCCTACTTCATTTTAGCTGTATAACTAAACACCAAGCCTACTTCATTTTAGCTGTATAACTAAACACCAAGCCTACTTCATTTTAGCTGTATAACTAAACACCAAGCCTACTTCATTTTAGCTGTATAACTAAACACCACTGATAAACAATGTCAAGAATATAGTAATTTCCATTCAGCTACTGAAAAAGTTTAACATTAATAAAATTTCTGACAGCGATATAAATGTAGAACATCTTTTTATTCTCAACAGTCAAGTTTAAATTTGAACTCTGATGGTGATAATGATAGGCGAGTTCAGGATACAATCTGCTAGCACTCTGTTAGCTATCCTGTCCACAGCGCAGGATCTGTGGCTACACTTACTCTCATACTTGATGACAGCTAGCAGAGTCACAGAGTCAGTGCTGTAGACAGTTTGGCTACTAGCTGATACTATGAATGCACTATGACTTACCTCAACTAATCCACTCTGTCCAAGTTGAACTTTCAACCCTGACACGATAACTGTGACCTCTTGAGTCCAAGACACGGCACCAAATGCACCTCTGTCATCGTTCTTAACTTCAACACTATTGACAAGAAAACAAGGAAAATATGAAACTACTTACAAAGCTATTAAACTTGGTGCAGTCTACATGTATCTAGCAGCAATGCTGATACATGCTTACAATTTGTTAATACTAACCCCCACCCCCACCCCCACCCTTCAATTGCACAGCAACCTTCTTAAAGGTCAGGGTTTCAATCTCAATTTCCCAGATTTATGTTATCTCATCAGTGAGGTTATTAGAGTTACGGCATTAGATTTTTCTTTTCTTTTCTTTCAGACCATCTTTTTTCTACATCTCTACCTGACCACTGTTTTACATCTAATATAATATTTTCTCCCTGTCCAAACCCGGTCTTAAGTTTAAAGGGTTAATTTTCAATCCCGGGTCAGTGTCTCCACACTTCCAACGTGTATAAAGCCAACATTTTCCAAATACAGTCCCCGAAATATTGAGGGTCGAAATAGAGCAAGAAGGTTGACAAGGAATACTAAATTACTTGACTTACGTGAAATCTTGGTTTTCGCAGTCCATTGCCATAATATATTTACATGTTCCTTGGAAGTGAATCGTTTTACCATCAAAGGTACGGTAATGTGGATCTCCATAGGCTATACAGGTTGCAGGGCCTGTTTGAAATTAATGATGTATTCATAATGTTAACCAATCATAAATAGTAATGTGGATCGCAATACACTATACAGGTTGCAGGGCATGTTTGAAATTAAGAAATTATACAAAGTGTTAAGCCACCATAGACACCAGTATGGAGCTCAATACACTATACAGGTTGCAGGGCCCATGTGAAAAAAGCAATGTCAACCAATGAAAGTTATGGGAATGAGACTCTCCATACAATATGCAGTTTGCTGGGCCTACTTAACGCCATTATAACCCATACATATCTGTAACAAAATACTTTTAATTGATTTGAATTTTTTGTACATGCCACTCTGTTTCTCCTAGTTTCTGAGGCAGTAATAGTATATCTACTATGATGCATAACTATGTAAAGAGAGGTAAACTTACGAGGTACACATCGTGGACAACACATTCCTGGTGCTATGGCTGGAGTCTCATCCTACAAAGGCAAAACATTATAACATTTCAAATCGGAATTTTTATCATATATATCAGTATTAAAATCAAGGTCGTCAGAGGCCAAATGATGAAACCACTTGCCTCTTGCCACTGTGATTGAAAGTCTTAGAATACGTTTTCTCCTGAACACAGAAACTAAATATCTTTTATCACACAAAAACCATTCTTAGACAACATGCAGATTTTTCAAAAGAACAAAATATGATTGGATTTCTCAAAATTTCAACTCAAAATGGCCCTCAAATTGTAAAATCGTACATTCTTTGGTATAAACTGATCTGATATTATCAAAAATTTCCATTTTGCGAAGACTTACTGCAAGACATGATATTGGTACACATCTTGTTGTGATGCATCGGACTTCACCAGCTTTGCATTCACAGCTTGTACATTCATCCTTTATCCATTTCTCATTAGGCTGAAATATGAAGGACACAGAAAGACATTTAACAAACTATGCATTTTCAGCACATGAATTCATCTTGTATATGGATCCCATACTGAATTCCTCTAGGGATCTAATGTTTTGGTTTGTCTGTCTGTCTGTCTGTCTGTCTGTGTATGTGTATGCATGTATGTATGTATGTATGTATGTATGTATGTATGTATGTATGTATGTGTGTGTGTGTGTGTGTGTGTGTGTGACTGTCTGTCTCTGTCTGTCTGTGTCCATATGTATGTATATCTGTTTATGTCTGTCTGTCTGTCTGTCTGTCTGTCTGTTTGTTTGTTTTAGCTTTATTATCATTATTACAAAAATAAAATAAAAAAACACTTACTTTATAAGTTGTTCCACCTAACTGACATGGTACATTTACATCTGGAAGAAAAGAGTTGCCATAGAAACACAGTTGTAAAGTTAAAATGGTCACTGATAATTTAGGCAAGGTCAGTCTGACTAGACAGAATTTTTTTAATAATATAGATATGAACTGTCATGCCATGAACAAGCCAGATTCAACAAAAAATATGGTACATAATACTCTTGTCATTGTACATCACGACTATGCATGTCTATGTCATGACAACGTGTGTCTACATTACTGGTTTTGCTACCTGTGTCAAAATGTTCAAAATTGCCATTACTTTCCCAGATGTTTCTTTGATTTAACTGGCACTGGTATAATTATGTTATTCACCAATATTTTTCTTCATTCAGCCGGAAAATACTCCTATGCGTTGTCACTACTTGTCTAGCAACACATAATGATAAAGACCCCTTAGGTCTCTCATATTTTCCTTGGCTGAATGAAGAAAAATATAAGGAAATAGCATCTAAGTATGTAATGTTTTGGGCTCTCTCTGAATAGAAATTTTAATATTTTCTCGAGGAAATTGAACATTTTGATACAAATTTGATGGTAGGGCAATAAACATGAATGACAAATACTACTTTGTATACAGATTTTGCAATCAACTCTGAAATGTAGCAAGTTCAATATTTGTTGTGAATCTACAGGAATGTAATATTTGTTACCTCTACAAACTGGACAGCATTGGTCTGGTGGATTATAGAGTTCAAAATTATCTTGACAAAGCAGCACTTGACACTCTTCAACATCACAGGTTATAGCACCATCCTGTTGAATAGTATGCAAATAGAATTGTTAGCCTAAAGGCCCATGTTTCAGTCCTAGGGTCTAGCATTACTATTATCTTATCAGTGTACATAGCACCATCCTGTTGAATAGTATGCAAATAGAATTATTAGATTAAAGGCCCATGTTTCAGTCCTAGGGTCTAGCATTACTGCTATTTTATCAGTGGAACCATGAGGATCACAAAACACTGTCGTGTAGTTAATCAGAAATATATGTTGGCTGAATGCTTGTAATGCTCAACTACAAGACAATGAATTAAATAATGAAAAATGTTGATACCAGTAGCAGGTGTCATAGGTTGCAGATATGTAAATTTGAAGTAATATTGGAAATGCCACCCAAGGGGTAAAATGGGGGGTGGGAGGGGGGGGGGGGGTGTATGAAAACATTAGAAATACTACTGATTTAAATGCTCTCCAAGTCCTTTCTCAAATTAGGTGATTCGATGACAGAGGGTGGCAGCATATTCCAATCAACTATTGTTCTGATGAGGAATGACTTCTTGAAAATATCAGTTTTTGTTTCAAGGTGTTTGTATCTAAGCAAGTACTCTTAGTTAGTGAAAGGTATATGTTAGCTGCAGTGGCCATCCACATAGCCATCTATTAAATTCCTACTCTAGTACTTGATGCTTCAGTTTACTGGATAGACACAAACTAAATCTATTGTTCTTCAACATGTTGATACAACAGTGAGAAGCTACATTTTGTATTCAATGGACATTGGTTTAATGATAGTCTCAATAGTGCAGCTCTGTAAAAGTAAATTTCAGGTACCTGCAATGTACTATTTCAGGACTTCCAATGTTTGTTTGCACCATTTTGATCACAATGTGATGAGATTTGCACAACAGAGGAACCACAATCACCCACTTGTGTAATGTATCACATTATAATAATCTTTTATTTATACTGGATAGTTCTTTAAGTATATAAACACTTGTCTCCCAGGAAGTCTAGTGAAGGCCATACCTCATGGGTTCAGTGTTAATGCAGGAGGAAACCGGAGTACCCGGGGAAAACCTACGTTGTTTGGTAGTTTGCAACACTTTTCTTACTTACAGCGTGGTAAATTTAATCAAACCCTGAATGGATTCAAACCCTGACTGCAGCGGTCATTAAGAGGCAAGTTGTTTAACCACTCAGCCACTTACAAACCTTTTGTGAAAACAGTTTTAAGTTGCATCTATCTTAGAAAAACGAAGACTTGATTATCAGAATGAGAGTAATAGATGACTGACGTTAGCACTCTTTACTTACCGTACACGAACACGTTATACACTGGTTGGTAGGATCTGACCATACTTCACCATTATCATAACTTTTATCTTCAGACTCCACAAAACAACCTGTTAGCACAAAATTAAGACTTCGAAATATCACAAAGAATAACTGACCTTTATCTTGACCTCATTAACAATAACTGACCTCATCTTGACCTTATTAATAACAACTGAGAAAACATCTTATATTTGGCCATTCCAGACTACGAACAAGAAATTCAGAAAACAGCGCCCTCACTCAAGCTGGGGGTATCATCACCTCATAGTACCTTTCTTAAGAGCTTTGTCCCTTGGTATTCCGGAGAAGTTTAAATCAGTTAATTGGTTATCATAGAGCACTGCTGCTTTCCTCGATGTCTGAACAGTACAAAAAACATCCCTGATTTACACTTCTACAGAATACAAGGAACAAAGCTCTTCAAGAAACGGTACTATGAGGTGATGATACCCCCGATTTGAGCGAGGGCGCTGTATTCTCAATTTCTTGTTTGCAGTCTGCAATGGCCTATTAAAATGGTGAAAACTTACGATCACATCTGGCACAGCAGTCACCTTGTCTGGTATATTGTTCGTTGCCTTGACAACTGAGTGTTGGACAGTCAATGCGTAGACATTCCCATGACGACGCATCCTGTAGATAAGACAAGTACCATGATTTCATTAGTATAATATCAATTGGATTACTACATGGCTATTTGCCATACTTAGATGTTATTCCAAAATATTTGTCTTCGTTCAGTCAAGGAAAATATGAGTGACTTAAGGGGTCCTTGTCACTACAAGTCACTAGATGAGTAGGTCTTGGTCAGTCTTGGTAAGATTTGACTTACTTTGCATTCACACAGAGAAAGTAAGGTGAGACTAATTACCTTGCACTCACACACAAAGCAAGGGTATTGGTAAGGTTTGACTTACCTTGCATTCACACACAAAGCAAAGATATTGGTAAGGTTTGACTTACCTTGCATTCACACACAAAGCAAAGATATTGGTAAGGCTAGACTTACCTTGCATTCACACACAAAGCAAGGATCTTGAAAAGGCTGAACCTTCCTTCCTACATTATCTTCAGTACAATTGGAACCCGATGGGACTTGAAATAATGTAATAAATTTATGATTGCAAGTTAGTAAAGACATAACAAGAAAATTGATTGGAGTGGAAAAAATTAGTTTGGATAATCTGAAATTTGAACAATTAATGTTCAGATATTTGGTATTTCACTGTATATAAGGATTGTTTTTTGAGGTACAAAATTTTGCACAAATAAAATTTTCGTCTTTTTTCAAAAAAAAAATTTCAGAGAAAAAAAATAAAATTCAATATAAAATAGAAGCAGTAGAGCCATTGTCATAAACCACAACCTCTTTTACGACACCGTTCAAGACATTTCGCACGTGTCGTGGAAGTAACATCATCTCTGGTTTGTAAGAATGTAATAGAGTTAGTGGCCAGAATTTTCATAGAGAAGATTGTCCCCTTGTACAGAGAGAGCACTATCATCATCTTTAGCTACTAAATAAATCTTGACTATGAATTGATGCAAATCAAAAACACCACTCGGACGGTTGATGTATTACTCTGTTAACCCATTCAGTACTGAAAACTTTGCCGCCAAAATTATTTGAACAAAATTCTTGTTTTTATGTAAGTTTTTGGCATATATCAGCTTCATTTTAGACTGGAATTAAAGAAATGTTACTTCGTAATGAAGTAATATTATTATAACTATGAAAATATTCATATAAATTGGGTCCCAAAATTATTTAAAACTCGTCTCCAGTCATGAAAGGGTTAAGAGTGTATGGTTTAGAACTTACTTCCTCTACAGGTAGCACAACATTCACCATGTGGTGCTGGCTCTATCAACTCGGGAGGACAATCTAACAGACTTGAACATGTCCGTCTAAAACACTTCAGATTACCATTCTGTAAAACAAATAAATGCAAATAAATTAATGTCAAAATTGTATGAATACCAAAACAGCTTTGCGACCTACAGATACTGCATGTAGCGTAATGTTGAATTGAACTTTCCAAAGAGTGTAGTTGTTTATATAACCAGCAATACATCGTATACTGAGCATGTCAGTCAGGGCCTTGGACGTCGATTAGTTCAGAAAGAACTACTGTCCTTGGTCCTCACCAGAATTTTATTTTGTCCCTAGACGTTGTATTTTTTCTCTCTCTTTCATTTCTATATATTTATTCAATATCTGTATAAACTGTATAAGTTCTGGTGAAATAAATTTCAATTCAATTCAATTCAATACAGGGGTCTTATCAATTGAGTTTATCTCGAAAATCACAGTGTGTCTATAGGCCATTGCAGACTGCAAACAGGAAATTGATGATACAGCGCCCTCGCTCAAATTGGGGGTATCATCACCTCATAATACTTTTCTGAAGAGCTTTGTCCCTTGGTATTCTGTAGAAGTGTAAATCAGGGATGTTTTCTGTGTTGTTCAGACATTGAGGAAAGCAGTAGTGCTCTATGATTAATCAAGTAACTTCTACCATGTATACCCCCAAAGTACACACAGACAGGAAGTAGAGCGCCACCAAGTGGCACATTTGAATTTGATATGTATTTACCTCACATGTACACGTCTCACAGGGGTCTCCACCTGGCATAAAAGATTCTCCATTGCGATAAGATATACCAGCATGACGACAACCTGCACAGTAAAACAAGAGATTTTTTGTAGGAATGGCAAAAATGAAATTTGAATACTCATTTGGTGATGCAATAATACTGCAGTTAGATAAACTAATGACATCATTACTTTGTGTCTACTCAAACTAGCCATGTCATTACATTCTGTCTACACAAGTTTTAATGATGTCATTGCATGGTGGTCACATCAATTCCTTATCACATTCAATTTTATCTACACAACTTTTAATGATGTCACAGGATGGAGGCCACATCAATAGCTTAGTATGTCATTGAGTTATGTCTACACAACTTTTAATGATGTCACTGTTTGGTGGCAATACCAATTGCTTCTGTCATTGAATTCTCCAAACCTATTCTCCCTATCAGTGATGCATGTGTATTGACACCACATAAACTGCTGACATATCCGTCCCTTAGGCAAAAAAAAGAGCTGTTTCTGGTCAGCACATGCAGACCTTAAATACCCTGTGTCAGTCTTTTTTGTGTATGTTTGTCCAGCCCATGTAGTCTGCAGATCTGCGGGGCAACACAAAAATAACCCCCCCTACTACAGTGAAGACAAATGCAGAGCCAATCATGAACAAGCAAATGACATGTCCCACATACACACTTGCTCTAGAGTACTAAATAAAAAGAACAGTAACTGCCACAGATAGTAGACTGAGTGACAGGTTTGTTGGGAATTAAATTTAAAAAAAAAAATTACAATCAATGCACCATTTTAGACAAAATGTCCTGACCAGAAACAATTCATTTTTTTGTTACAAAAGTCGTACACGATCTCAATGCTTTCTTAGATTTTGAGACAAAGCAAATAAAATCTTTCATCTTTCTTACCTTGGCATAGTGGACAACATTGTCCCGGTATTTGGATTGTACGGGAGCAGGATTCCGGAACAATACACCGGATCTCAATGCATGTGGTTATTCCAGCCTTTAAATAAAATCAAAGGGAAAAACAAAAAAATAACAGAGAGATGGAACAATACTTTGAAAATGCTTCTTTCCTCAAATTAGTTGACAATATTTGATGGTATTACAGCCAGTTTAAACAGCTCTGCTTTTCAAATATTTTATTTCTTGGAACCATTCAAGTTCTCATACACATAGTTCATTGACATTTAAAATACTGTTTTGTGATTGGCTCCTTTCTGTGATTGGCTCCACCCAAGATATTCCTTGTGATACATGGACACAGATAGGTAACCAGATCATGGTGTATATACTGTTACCAGATCTAAGATACACCCCCACCCCCATACAACACCATGTACTCTGGAGGGGGGGGGGATTGCACACACTACTCAGGGAGATGGTTGCCACCTGACCGTACCCTGTGTTCACCCGTAAAATCCATCTCTGTCATTGATGGTGTTTAGTTTTTGTTCTATAAAATCACTCATAATTAAAGATGACAACATGTCTTACCATCATTTCCTGATGAAAATGTTATTTCAAACGTAATAAAGACAAAACAAGACTAAATGTAACAACATAAGTGACGTCTTATTGTGCAATGCATCTTGGAACCAGAAAATCAACTGTTGTATTTTTTATTGTCAAGTTCAGATTTACGAGACTCTGTGTAATTTTGACATAACTAACCTCACATTTACACGACAGACAAGCATTAGTGGCTGATGTCCAAGATTCTCCATCACCATACTCTATACCTTCAGATAAACAACCTGTAAATAGAATGGATATTATTAATAAAATCATAAGACTCAAAGTGGCCATATGGATGAGGATTGAGTATTTATTTTGGATTTTTAATTTATAAAACAATTTTATCATGGTGTCCTTAACTTGGAAAATCAAGAGGAAATAACATTGACAAAGTCTGTGTTTGTAACTCAATACATTACATTATGTTTTAAAATGTGTAAAAAGTTTGTTATTATACGTACAATAACAAAGATTTTTACACATTTATTATGCTTTTGTAATTTACTGAGTTACAAACAAGGACTTGGCATACTAGTATTTAGTTGCAAATTGATTTGTCAAGTAGGAAGCCATGATAAAATTATTTTATAAATTAAAAATCCAAAATAAATACTCAATCCTTATCCATATGACAACTTTAATATAAGTAGTACATGAACTGTGCTGGTGAGATTAAATAGTTAAACTTCAAAATGTTTTCATATAGCATCATAAGTTTGTTTTGTTTGAAAGTTGATTTCTTGAGATAATTGGGCTGTGGAGAAAATTGTTAAAAACTTATGCCATGAAAATATAGAAGACTTTGGAAATTAAATGATAACCCACAAAATTGGATAGTAAATTTGAAGTTACCGCTGCATCATTCACAACACTGTCCTGGGTTAATAGTTAAATATCGAAAACGGTTTTTGGAAATAAATTGATAACGTCATAAAAACTGAATTGTGGATTTGATGTTACCTCTACATCGTTCACAACACTGTCCTGGATCTTTAACTTTAAATGGACATGTCAGGATAGGACAGTCTATCACATCACATTGTACATTTCCATTCTGTAAATAAACAAAGGATAATTGTGTTGTATTTGTCTCGGAGGTTACAGTTTGTACAGTTGATAAAATATACCTAATTGTACATCTATGGGATGTTAAGAGATCGGAAAATTTGTGCTGGCACAACAGTTCAGCTAGTGAGTTCATTTATACTGTCAGTTGGATGAACTGGGAGGGAGAGGGGGAGGGGGAGGTGAGAGGAGGTATTCCCAGTACCTGAAAAAGACACTTTGTAAAGTCGTTCAGTTTTAACACATTGATCCCTAATGTATAGTATACTGTTGATTGGTCAACTGAGAGGAGGGGGGTGGGGGGGGGGGGGTAGATGTGATTTTACACAACAAAGATAATTTGCACAGTCAGTCAGTTTTACCCTAGTGTATACTGTTGATTGGTGAACTGAGAGGGGGAGGGGGAGGGGGGTTTGAGGTGAGACATCACCTGAAAAAGACAGTTTGTAGTCATTTGGTTTAAAGATATCCCTGTTAATGACATCTGTTGATGAACTGAGTGGGGAGGGGGAAGTCTGAGGGGGGGGGGGGGAGAAATGTTAGACTAACCTGACAAAGACAGTTGGTACAATCATCTGGTTTGAAGACATCTCCTAGTGGATACTGTACATTATTGAACTGACAGGCTTCACAGCTATCACAACAATCACCTTGTACTGGGTGAGTACAGGTCACAGGAGGACAACGAAGTCTATGACACTGAGCTTCAATACCCTGTCAGAGAAAACAAACATAGACTTTGTTAGAGCACCCTCTAGAGGTCAAATGTTGAAAGGTACGCATAAAAGTCATGTACGAAGAAATTGAAGTGACAATTCAACCTGATGACTTCTTGAGGAGAGAATCAAGAAACTCCTAATATAACAATGCATTCTTTTATGATGCAAATTTACTATAACAATGCATTCTTTTATGATGCAAAGTTACTATAACAATGCATTCTTTTATGATGCAAATTTCATAGGACTCTAGGGAGAGTCCCTCACAATTCCATTTCAATGCTACGGGTTCTTGCCAATGAAACTCTTGTTATACATACTATTAATTATTACAGATGTACCAGAGTTTACTTGCAACGTCGCACATGCATACTAGTTGTATTTGCATTGCAGTGCAATACTGAAAACATTACATTGTATTACATACCTGAGATGCAAACGATATGCAATGAGAATGTGACTGTTTATTGTACGTGAAAGCATGTGATTGTAAAAGTATCATTCTTATGGAAATTTGCAGTAAAATTTTCGGATAAAGATATTCACAGAACCCCATTCCGCAAGAGTTCCAGCGTGGGTACTCAAGGGTATTTACATTTGTGCCTGCAGTGTTTTTGCTATGCTTGTGAAAGTACGGCTACAAAGAACATGGTGACCATGACTGCAAATACCTCAAGTATGTCACACTTGCACTGGTGCATCATGGGGTTCTGTAGTATGTATGAGACTGACACTGCTGTGTGCATACTCGAGGCACTGCACTGCATACCTACATGCAAATGATATGCAAATGAGACAATTCCTTGCACACAAAATTGCATGAACATCAGTATGATTTTTTTATTCATTTGCCACTTTGGGTATTAACCTTTATGTAATAATAACAGAACCCCATGCCATGTGAGTGCCAGTGTGGGTATTTGCACTCGCTCTTGCAGTGTTTTCTGCAGCACTTTCACTCGCATATGACCACAGAGAACGCTGCAAGCACTTGTCCCAATGCCTGGAGTGTGGCACACCCACACTGCCATGATGATATTCACTATTAATATTTGAATTAATTAGTATATTATTTGTATATAAGTTGTAGTCAGCTCACCATACATAAACACTCTTCACAATTGTCTGTGGTTGATCTCCATTGGAAACCATCATCATACACCTGACCATTGTGAACACATCCTGCAATTTACAAACAAACAGACAAACAAACAAACAAACAAACAAACAAACAAACAAAATATGAAATTACCAAACAAACACATTACCAATATATTGTAAATCTGGAAATACACCGAAAAATGATGTTCTAATTTTGTTCAACCTCACTGACATATTCATGTGATACCAATCTGGCGTCAAGAATAATCTAACAATTAGAGCTGTTTTGTTTATCTTCATGTTGATGGTTTGATTGATCCTCAGCACAGCCATTTGTTTCTCATTGGGTTGGATTTTTACGACAATAATTATGTGTGTATATTCTGAATTTTCATTCAGCCATCATTTTCAAGTCAAGAACCACATGCATATGCAGACTATAGGAATTTGACATTTGTGCCAGGTTTGGATGAAATCGGCTAATGTATGTCAGAGGTATATATAATACACTTTGAACTATTTTAGACATTTGACCTAATAGATCTAGAGGTCATAGTCAAAGGTCAAGGTCTAATTAGAGACCTCATCATGGATAACATGGGTGTAGACACTTGAAATGAGGTCTCTATCTATTAAGATTCCAGAAATCGCGGGCAGAATGTGAACTTTTTAGATATATATGGCTGTCATTAGGCCATTGTTGCAGAGGTTGAAAAATCAAAGTGACATATATATGCATGTTATAGTATCTAACATCTGTACCAAGTATGGTTGAAATCGGCCAATGCATTTCAGACACAGATGCACAGTTCAACACATGCATGTATGTACACACAAGCACACACACATGTACGGCTTGACCCAAATATAGTATAGTAGTCACCCTTGGGTTTTACCCATTGGAAATACTTCAAGTTACACCTACTATGCTTAAAGTTTTATACATCAAACTATATGTTCCTGAAGACGGCCATGATTTAAATAAATAAATTACTCACCTGGACATCTCTGACAACATTCACCATTGATAGTTAAAGGATTCTGACAGTCTAAACGTGGACAGGTCACGCTGGTACATATCACATTTCCTACCTATAAACAAACAAACAAACAAATGAGTGCACAACTCCTTTTCTGTTTCCACTGTGGATACAAAGTTACAATATTTATATACTGATAAACACTTTACTGTGGACACAGTGGAGAGAATTTCTTTTACACACATTTCAGTTAGCCTCAATAGGGAACTTGCAAACCCACCATGTTGAATGTTGCATCATGGGAAATGAGATAATAAATACTAATCAATTAGTATTGTAAACAATATTGTTACATTGTTATAACCACCAATAATCAATTCATAGTTACCCTGACAATTGTGGGAGGTTTATTTTATCGGTAGCTCCAGATTAGGTATTACGATAACCACAGATAATCCCATAGTCCTTTGCATCTGGGCATGCTCAGTCTGGATTACAAGTTCCCTATTACAATCATCTTGTGTTCAGTGGTAAATTTATATTCGTTATCTATTAAGTTACACAACAATCTCAACTTGAAAAATGACCAAAGGTGATCATAAATATTCTTCTAGTACATGCTCCCTGTGTTAGCTGTAATATTATTGTAACTTACCAAACATTGACATCTATTACAATCATCACTGGGTGGAGTAAACAATTCACCATCATTATAGTCAATGCCCTCATAGGTACATCCTGAAACAATAAATCATACAATATGTAGCTGTAACAGTTTAGTATACCAATGATATCTGACGTATACCTACACATACACCAGAGTAAATATACCTAATACATACCCATGCACACCTAACAACAATTACTGACTCACATATTACCCTGGTATATTTGACAGCAAAATAGTGACACATGCCTCGACAAACTGGACAACAATTACCCACAATCCCATACCCACCAGAGTACCTATAGCTCTGACACATACCCAGGCACACCTGATAGCAATCACTGAGTCACATACCTAGACAAACTGGACAGCATTCACCCACAATTTGCTGTGGATGACTACATCTTCTAAGACATTCAATATCCCTGCAGGAAATGTCACCATTCTGTAAAGAGTAATAGAAACAATTGACAATATTATCTGGTGTTATTCCTGACTTTGTAAAGTTGCTACTCTCACAACCAAGCATCACCATATATGGTGTATTAGTGTGCCCTCGAATGATAGCCAAATTTCAAAATGAGAAAAACTGGCATTTCTTGTGAGTTACCACATAGTAAGAGATAGGGGAACACCAAATTTTGATGCGTCACTAGAAATTGTGTTCATCAGTGGTGCGTCAAATTGGCATAGAGGGCACACTGGTCACCATATATAGTAAGAGATAGGGGAACATCAAATTTTGGTATGTCACTAGAAATTGTGTGCATCAGTGGTGCGTCAAATTGGCTTAGAAGGCACACTGGGTGTTCATGTTTACAGACACCTACCCTACACAAAGAACTAAAAGTTCACCTCTGACCAGCATACATGGACACCTACCCTGCAGACACAACTATAAGTTCATCTCTGACCGACATACATAGACACCTACCCTGCAGACACAACGATAAGTTCATCTCTGACCGACATACATAGACACCTACCCTACAGACACACTGCTGACAGCTATCATCTGTTGTTCTCCATGTCTCTCCATCTTGATATGTAACACCATCAACTTCACAAACATCTGTAAGATAAATACACAAAGCAGAACAAACTGGAATTGTTAAATAACAGTGCTACCAACACACACACAAACACACAATCACACACACACAATCACACACATGCACTCAACATACACACACAGCCATAGACGCAGACAGACACATGCAGACACAGACACAGACAGACACACACACACACACACACACACACACACACACATACATACATACATACACACATACACAATCGAATGCACACAAACATCCACATGCATATTGAATTTTGTATAGAAAGACAGAAAAACATATACCATAAATGTATATCCACTACTGTAATGGGGCTAAAAATTACTGCATGTCCCACTATCATACATCATGCAAGAACTGTGACATGTAAGAAACAAAGCGAACAGTATTTACTCAAATAACATAGCACTGTTGTCTCTCACCTTTGTAGCAGGTTTGAATGGCTAAGAATTGTAACAACAAACAAACAAACATACAAACAGTATCCATTCCTAATGGCCCCTTCTAGCAGCAATGATTAACACCAAAATTTCAAACTTACCAGGACAGACAGGACAACATTCTCCTATGCCTATACTGGGATTACGACATTGAACAGGTTGGCAGGTCTTCTGTTGGCATGTCACATCACCATCCTGAGTAACAAACAAACAAACAAACAAACATATAATACAGAATTTTACCTGAACTGAAGAAATATACTAGATATTTTTGCTAAATCCATGAAAATTCATCTTTTGATATTCAGTTACTCACTGTTTGTATTTTATCAAACGGTACTTTTTGTCTTATCAAAAAATGATACTCCACATCAGTACAGTTTTAACATGGTGACAGATTCAACGCCAAGCTTTCGCTCAAGATTAAAAATTGCCACTACACCATCTAATAAATACAATGTCTTTTTTATAAATAACTGTACTGAATATATCCCAGTTGAAGCTAGTTAAGGTTTTAAATACTGTCTCAAGTTTATCAAGTTACGTCTCCTACACTTGAATATCATTTGTAAGAGATGTTAAAAAAAGTTTACTTTTTACAGCCATTATTCGCGGATCAATTTTCATCTGTCTTTCGACAAAGAACTATGTTGACAAAAGTTGTCTTACCTCACACTGACAGACAAAACAAGCTTGTCGTGGATCATCAAAGGTTTCATCATTTCTGTATTCTTGACCTAAATACTCACAACCTGTGTAAAAGAATTTGAAATTAAATTATAGGTGAACAAACACGACAATTATTCCAGCTTATTATCACTTTATGAAACATTTAGTTCAGCTTTTGTGATGTTCTCTCTCTCTCTCTCTCTCTCTCTCTCTCTCTCTCTCTCTCTCTCTCTCTCTCTCCTCTCTCTCTCTCTCCCCCTCTTTCTATCTCCCCCTCCCTCCCTCCCTCCTCTCTCTCTCTCTCTCTCTCTCTCTCTCTCTCTCTCTCTCTCTCTCTCTCTCTCTCTCTCTCTCTCTCTCTCTCTCTCTCTCTCTCTCTCTCTCAATTGTCTATGAGGTCACAACTGCAATGATTCATTTGTTTATTTTACTACAATATTAATGACATCTGGATTATTTGAACTATAGGATGGGGACATTTGTTCTATGATGTCACATTTTTTTTTTTTATTTTACTGCAGTATAAAATGACATTGTCAATGAATTAACTGAGCTAGGGTCTTGCATTGAAGTCAGCTATGGATAACACTACCACACTGACATATAAACTGGTTTTAGAAAGACCCATGTTGCCTTGCAAATTATGCTCATTAGAATTGATATTTGTACCTTGACATGACGGACATCCACACTGGTTTTGTCTTGGATTATTGCAATCTGCTGATTGACAAACTCGTCTGATGCATTCTACACTGCCATCCTGTAAACAATAAATAACACAATCATTAACTATAGAACTGATATTACTTGCTGTGGTGGTAAGTGTTCCGGAAAAGTTAACAGAGTACTCAGCACCCTTGCAATTTCTGTGTTCCTCTCTCTGAACAAGGTAACAAGGGTACTGAGCCCTCTTGTAATTTCTGTGTTCTCTCTGAACAATTATAAATATTGGACTTACCAGACATCGACATATCTGACACTGATCTCTAGGGTGTGGGAATGTTTGTGTACTTCTGTACTGTGTCCCTTCATATAGACATGCTGTGGAGAAACAATGGAATAGTTACAATATCATACACTGTAAAATTAGATATTTTCACTACTACAAAATTTTGTGATTTTACAGTCTTCAACAAGATCTCAAAGACCATTTTTCTCTAATTATCAGACAGGTACAATTTGTTTGTGAATGTATGTAAAGTGGCCATAAAACTGTTCTTATCAAATGATGGAATGTAATACAAGTCTCTGTATTTCCAACATCCTGTGCCCTGTGTTATTAATCCAATTCAGTTGTTTACTTTCCTCGTTTGTAACATGTTCAGTTCCTCCACGGTCTGATGTTGGAAGTTGTACAAAGATTGAAAGTTTCTTTTCTTTAAAATACCATGATGATACAAACACCAGACCAGTAATATCTTATGAAGGTCTCTAAACACTGATGAACTCTAAGATTTGCTAGCAACTCTCTCACCTGTGCATTCTGGGCAGCATTCACCTTGTACAGGATGAGAACATACCACTAGAGGGCAGTCTTTATCTACACAATTCCATCGTCCCTGTACACAGGTACATTCTTGACATGGGTCTGGATTGAGTACTGGTGGACACTCATCTGTAAACATTATTGTAGATAATTTTACACCTTGATTTCAAAAATAGTTTTAAAATGTTTGATTTTATGATTTTATGTCTCATATTTCTGAGGAGTATAAATTAAAATATAAGACCTATACACATGGTAAGTGGGGCAAGGCAGGGGGAGGTGGGGGCTACTTTACTTCTGGACATAAAGTCATGAGAGGGTGCAATTGTGCACCAAAGCTATTTAGGGATAGTCTAGCAACTACAACTTCGGGAAGTTGTGATGACTTTTTAAAAGTGACCATGGTTTGCATTCCTGAGGGCTTGCCAAAAGCTGTGCTCCATGGGGACTGTGAACAGAGATACTGTCACCCTTCACCTTTTTTTGGTAATGAATACAGATCCAGAAGGTCTACCACATGACAAGTGGTTGCCTCAGTTGTTACGGCAACAAACAATTTTATTGTTCACACCACTAGAGGGCAGTATTTACAGTAAAGGCAACAAGGGTACAACTTACACACAGTCCAAGTTTAAAAGATGATCCTGGAAAAACGATTGCAAATTTCAATGTCTCACAGAGAGGTGTTTTGCATAAGAAGTAGAATTCTTACCTAGACACTGAGGGCAGCATTCACCAAGTCTTGTTACTGGGTTTCTACATGTGATTGGTGGGCATGGTATGGTCTGACATGTCACATCACCTCTCTACATAAGGAACAGATTTTTATCATTTTTTAGGTTGTTAGTTATCATAGTACAACGTATTCTGATCAATTCCTGTGTTTTGTGTTTGCTCATTTACTGCCTGTAAACATAGCAATGATTTCACTATTCCATACCTTTACTAGTTTGAAAGGGCAAGTCGTTCAGGTCCTTTTATATAACCATAATTGCTTCCCAGCATACATCAACACATCTCTAGCTCACACTGTGTTAACACTAGAAACTTTGATATAGCAGTGATCATAAACACTGCTACTGTGGAGTTCAGAAAACACTTACGCACACACATTGGCACATCTCTTCTCAGACCATATGAACACTTTGGGTCGCCCAGCTATGACCTAGAGTACAAGCCCATTACCACTGTGAACTCCAAATAGTAAAATTAACTTACCACACACTGGCAGGTCTTACAAGGATCATTTGGTTCAAAGAAAGTATCTCCATTCTTATGTTTATCATTCAAATATATACAGTCTGTAACATGAATAACAGACACAGACAATATTTTATATCATTCACTACATTAGCATGGTTGATATGCTCTACAATACAACATGTCATTATACCATGCACACGGCAAGTTCAACAACAAATATGGAATATATACTCTGGTCGTTCTTTGGCACGATAACACGCATCTATGTCACAATAATGCGTGTCTCTGTCATTGATCTGCTGTGTTTGAAATATGAGTCTAAACGTTCAAAAATTGCCATTACTTTCCCCGATGTTTTAAAAACATTATTGGCGATGGTATAATTATATTATTCCCCAATATTTTTCTTCATTCAGAACTGCTAATGTTACAGCACAGTAACTACAGCCATGTAACTGGTCTGTTAAAACAGTCATTTTTACAGAAAGTACTACAGTGCTGTAACAGTCCTAATGAACACTAATGTTACAACATAGTAACCACAGTCTTGTAACTGGTCTGTTCCTACATTGCTGTTACAACAATACTACAGTCCTGTAACATTGCTGTAGTAACATTAATGTTACCATTATATAACAATTATGTACCCAGCCTGCTACACAAATGCTACAATGCTGTAACAGGGATGGAGCAAGTCTGTAAAATGAATGGAACTAGTGTGTACCTAGTCTGCTACAGAAACACAGTGACTATCTGTTTCAAATTACTAACCTTCACAGATTGGACAGTTACAATCATCCATTGCTGGAGATGAACATGTCACCTGCTGACATCTCCTATCTATACACTCTATGTTACCATTCTGTAGAAAAAGATGAACCAAACATTACTATGGAAAATGTGCTATCAGCAAACTAAGATAGATGCAGACTAAACTACAATGTGGTAGATTACACAAGTGGTGATAGCAGTGCTTTGGTTATGACACTGGTAATTCAGCCTTCGGTTTACTAAGATAGATGC
Organism: Glandiceps talaboti; assembly: GCF_964340395.1. Classification (NCBI taxonomy): domain Eukaryota; kingdom Metazoa; phylum Hemichordata; class Enteropneusta; family Spengelidae; genus Glandiceps; species Glandiceps talaboti. The sequence continues at coordinate 10,081,836 of NC_135571.1, forward strand.
AAACTAAATCTATTGTTCTTCAATGTGGTAGATTGTTTTGTTTTGGCGAATGTAAATCCATACCGAACAACACTGTACAAGTAATGTACAAAACACCATGCTACCTAACAGAAACTCTATAGTCACTCTGGTTTGGTAGTAACCAGTTCCGTTTGAAAGATGGTAAAGTTCTAAGTCAACATCACTAATAAATGAATCTGCCATATATGTTTTTTGCCATTCATTCTTTATGTGGAATAAACACTAAACATCAAGTACACGAGTGACATCATCAACAAAACAATTTCACAATTATTTAAGTGAAGAAAAAATTACTTACCATACATCGACATGTCTGACATTTATTCCTACGATTGATAATAATTTCACCATTGCTGTAGAGTTGACCTTCGACCTCACAATCTGTAGAACAATACAGAAATTAACAGTTGTGAAAAAAATTGTCATTAGAGTTCAATAAATAAACTTACAGGGGGTCACAATAATATTTGTACCTGGAGTGTGAGGTCAATGACATCAGTTTAAATCCTTCCAAAATTCACTTGGCGTCACATTCTTGGCAGGGAACTTTCCCATGATGCATCTGTCCTAACTGAAAGCGAAAGTCACTTAGATTTTGTTTACTATTTACCCAAACTCTGGGGCAGCAATCATTTAATGAGAGCACCCAATGCTGAGTCTGGGTAACCGAAACTAACATCACAGTATACTGATTGACACAAGAGGGCGCAAATCTTGGTATACTGATTGACACAGAGGGCGCAAATCATGGTATACCGGTGACCACAAGAGGGCGTACATCATAAATGATACTTACGTAGACATAAAGGACAGTTACAGTTATCTCTACCTGGTGAAGTACATGTCACTGAAGTACAAGTCTTGGCAATGCATTCTACATTACCATTCTATGGTTTGAAAGAAAAATACAAACTGATTATTTGGGGAGAAAATAACATCATATATTCATAGTGTACAACAACAGTAACTGTTAATTGATTATAACATAATTACTGGTTATCTGAGTGGCTAGACTTGATTGAGCACTTGGGACAAATTTCCCTGAAAATCAAACGTCTTCAATTCTCTCAAAACTTTGCAATATGAAAACTTGTTCCTTTGAAATAATAAAAGAAATTTCTGGGTCCACCGTTTTGTTTTCAAGGAAAAACAAATTTAGTTTTCATTTGTATATCTGTGCTGTCAATCTTTTTGTTTCACTGAAATAAACTAAACTAAACAAAACTGTCAATGTTTATTTTCCCATAGAGTTATCAAAGTATTTGGCGGCCATATTGGATTCTACGGCCATATTGGATTCTACGGCCATATTGGATTCTAAAATGACTAAAGTTTGATATCATTCGGACCTCTATATCAAAACTTTGTACGATGACCCCCTAATTTTTTTATTGTTTTTATCTGAGAATAGGTTGAAGTTTTCTTGAATGAAGTAACAGCAAAATTTGAAGAGTTTATTTCCAAAGCATATTCTACTTTAATACGATACTTACCAGACATCGACAACTCTTACATTCATCATTTGGATCAGCAAACATTTCTCCATTGCCATATCTCTCTCCTTCAACTTCACAGTCTGGAAAATGTATTTAGAAAAACAAGCTTTAACAGGTCTTCACTGAAGACAGTCCAAAAAAAGATTCAGAATGTATTGTGCACATCACAGTACTATTTGTATAGTAAGTAATCATACTCACTTTGTGTGTGGTAATAAAAAACCCTGACACTTTAATGGGGACACCACTCTCTTTTTCATCTTTATTGTTCTTTCAGTCGAACACCATTGCATCATGGGTCTTAGCAGACATGAATATTAATTAGATGTACACTGAATATTCATGACTCCTAAGAGCTTACTTCCTTCAGATAAATAATCATGAATATTCAGTGTACATCTAATGAATATTCAGTGTACATCTAATGAATATTCAGTGTGCATCTAATGAATATTCAGTGTGTATCTTATGAATATTCAGTGTACATCTAATAAATATTCAGTGTACATCTCATGAATATTCAGTGTACATCTACCAATCAAAAATCATTCTAAGAATGGTTACAGGTGATTGTATTAAATTTATTTTGTTTGGCAGTAAAATATTCACTGGGTATATGATTATTATGTAACAAAGTGTCTATACAAATATCACAAGGGGTATATTTACCATAACACAATCGGCATCCACAGTCATCTAGGAATGGATGTGTACATATGATTGGATCACATTGCTTTCTCTCACATACTATATCACCATCCTGTAAGTACAAGAACAGATTTAGAGGCAGTTATAGTATAAACTGGTAATGCTATATAAAGAAGGTAGTCCACATCATGGTGATAATATTTATGTGCAAATAATTCTGGTTGACTGTTTCTAGCCATTCTTGTAGTTCTCTAATATAGAGGATAGTATGTTTATTGCGTTTCTAGGCAACCGGTCCGATATGCAAAGTTAACAAAATAGTGAAAAATATGTTTCTGTCGTAAAGATAACAAAAGTGAGACAAATATATGACATAGTATTCACTTTGAAAGTTCTCATCTCCATAGCTTTGTATACATATTCACATAAATTGAGCAAAATATCTGAATTAGCAGTACTCATTATATACTCGTACATTAGAGGAATGATGCAATTGCAAACCCGCCATGTTGAATGTTGCATCATGGGAAATGTGATAATAAATACTAATGAATTGGTAGTGTAAACAATACTGTTACATTGTTTGTAACCACGAATGATCAATTCATAGCTACCCTGACCATTGTGGGAGGTTTATTTTATCAGTAGCTCCAGATTAGGTATTACGATAACCACTGATAATCCCATAGTCCTTTGCATCTGAGCATGCTCAGTCTGGATTGCAAGTTCCCTAATGTCTAAGATTGTAATAAAGGCTGCCATCTTACTGTACAAGTACATTTCTGACATGGATCAGACGGGTTAGTGAACATCTGCCCATTACTAATCCTTCTACGGTCATACAAGCAAGCATCACAGCTAGGACAGCATTGACCTGGCATAATGATTGGGTGGGTACATGACACAGCATCACAATCTCCATCGCTGCATTCTACCAAGCCGTTCTAAAAAAATATGGATATATTCATAATATTAATTATTATTATGCATATTTAAAGGGCATAAACTGAGTTTATCCATATTTGGGCAAAGTTTTCGCTGCATATTTTAAAAGGTACTCACAGTATTGTACTTACTGAAGCATATTCACCATCACTTGCAATTGACTGAACTTAAACCTGGTATAAGATATAACATATTAATAATCCAATAACGTAATTTATTATACGTATCAAAATATGTTCTGGAACTCCCTACTATACAACTAACTGTTCTAACAATGGCAGAAGACAATCACAATGTCGTATTTTGTTTGTATAATTCATCACAAAAAATAAGGGATGTAAATAAACATCGTGTCATCTAATTGAAACTGTATGGTCTCTTTAGTTTGGTAGTATCTATGGAGATACATGTATGTTATTATGCCGACATAACCCTACTGTGAATTAAAGTTAGCCTATACTTTCACAAGTTGATGTATCACAGTACCTGACATGAACATTCTTTGCAACTATCTCGTGGGTCTGTAAATAACTGTCCATTTCTGTATGATACACCTTCGTAAGTGCACCCCTCTATTAATCAAAATAAAAACAGAAAGAGAGAATGTTTTACAAAATAACACAAAATTATTAGCATGATCAGAAATAAAAATCATTAATTAATCACTACTGTAACATTACTTTCAATGACAGAAGCTGAATAATGAGTTCACTTGAAAGTGTATGGTTATTCTGAGATGTTTTTTCTTTATTGAAAAGATGTATCACCATGTGCTGTAGAAGCTGTTATCACCACTAGAGGGCGCTGAACATTGGAAAGCTGATGTCATCACTAGCGGGTGCTGACCATTGGAAAGCAAAGTCCATCACTAGAGCAGCTCAATGACTAGTATGTATTTGTGTCCTATATACTATGCAATGTGTTTTATTTGGTTGTTTTACCGAAGGATGCATTGAGGCGCAGTGACTACACATGCGTGTTCTATATACTATACATATTCTCCACACGGAGGGAGCTATCTACGATGTCATCGTGAGCGATGCTTACGAGCTTTGCCTAATTACGATACTATCTTAGAAAACCAAAGTGTCTGTTTATAGTCTTAGAAATCTCATCTTTCAAAATATTAAATATTTACCATCACAGGTGTCACAACAAGCTCCACGTAATGGATTAGGACAACTGATTGGTGGACATGGTAACCTATTACAAGTGACTTCACCATCATCACAGGTGCACTCTTCACACGGATTTCTAGGATTGGTGAACCTCTGCTCATTTGCATATGTTGCACCTTCATATTGGCAATCACTCTCTGTAGTGAGAATAGAACGACAACAAATATTTACAGTACATGATAATCAACTAACATCAACACATGTGATTACTTATATATATGCAAGAACCTGGGATTGAAACATTGGCCTTTAATATAATAAAAAGAAGATAAATACCTGCACATTGTGGGCAACAATTGTCTTCTATTGTGACTTGGTTTCTACAGTTTAAGATAGGACATTCTTCTCTCTGACATTCCACATTACCATCCTAGAAAACAATATCAAGTAACCATGGTAACAAAATTAATAAACACACCAAAGGAACAGTAATGGAAAATTTTCATACAACACTCTTTGTGAAAGTTTAGCAAACAGAATGATATACAACAACCCTATAACCTTTGACCCTTGACCCTTGACAAGTCATGTTGTGTAAACTTTCCATTAAGACAATATATGGTTTAATGAATCGATGTGCAAAGAATGACTTTCTTTTTTATTTGATTGTTGTTACTTGTTTTTATCATGTATTCATGAAAATGTTGGCTTCATATACGTTGGAAATGTCGTAACACTGACCAGCAATTGAAAAATTACCCCTTTAAGTTAGCAAAGCACAAATAGAGAACTTGCATGCAAACCCACCATGTTGAATGTTGCATCATGGGAAATGTGATAATAGATACAATTGAATTGGTATTGTAAACAATACTGTTACATTGTTTGTAACCACAAATAATCAATTCATAGTTACCCTGACCATTGTGGGAGGTTAATTTTATCAGTAGCTCCAGATTAGGTATTATGATAACCACAGATAATCCCATAGTAATTTGCATCTGAGCATGCTCAGTCTGGATTGCAAATTCCCTATTGGTATCTATGATAATAGATTATGGTGATACTTACCCTACAAACACATTGTTGACACTTATTCAGTGGGTCCATAAATCTCTGTCCATTGTTGAATAATCTCCGGTCGTATTCACAGTTATTACAAGTTGGACAACATCCATCTCTCTCTCTCCCTGGATATTTACAATCAACACTCGGACAGTCTTGATTTCTGCACTTCACTCTTTTGTCCTGTTGAAATGTCACGTTTTAGAACACGTCAGTTTAGTTAAGTTTTAGTTTATTTCAGTAAAACAACAAGATCGACAGAACAGATATACAAATAAAAACTGGTACAAATTGTTGAATTACTTGGATAACCGACAAAGTCAGAACATTTTGATACACTATCTGGTAGGCAACAGTCGATTTTCCTGTTCCAAGATGGATTATATGGTGAGTTGCCATCACTTACATTGTTACATTTAGTCTTGTTTTGTCTTCATTACATTTGAAATAACATTTTTATCAGGAAATGATGGAAAGACATATTGACCTCTTTAATTATGAGTGATTTTATAGAACAAAGACTAAACACCATCAATGACAGAGAGGGTGGATGGAGGGTCTATGATTTTACTGGTAACCTCAGGGGATTTATAGTCAAGTGAAACCCATCCCCCTGAGTACGGCATGCAAACACTCTGCATATAAATGGCATCAATGACAGGATTTTACTGTATACCCAGGGGATGGCCAGGTGACAATTATTCCCCTGAGTAGCAGTGCAAACCCCTCAGTGCGTACAGAATACATGACGTTGTATGGAGAGACACTTGATGCACTTGAACCTGGCAACAAGTCTAGAGGTAACACAGAGTAATAATTAATGAAATTCTAACTTTTGTAATTTGGGTTATACAGTCAGTGTCAAAGGATCTCATAAATCATGCTTTATGATACATATTTTTTAAAAATGAAAACAAACTTGAAATTTACACTATGGTCACTACAATTTCCCAATTTCTCAATTTCCAGACTCTCTCACAGTCCTCGAAGCTTCGCATAAATAGCTAAAACTTGGGTTGTTTTGTATGTACCGATATCTAGCGCATAACTGTACTGTACTTGTATACTGGTATCCCAGCATCCCTGTACTGTGACATCTAGTGGTGTACTTCGGGATGGAGCTATTTTTGAAATAATAGCTCTGGTTTGTGAGAATGCGGAAGAAAGAACAAAATGGTTTATATATGCATGTTTGTTTGTTTGTTTCAGGGGGATAGTTGTCACTTGACCATAAATCCCCCGAGGTTACCAGTAAAATCCCTCTCTGTCATCCCTGTACATCAATCACATAGGGCTAACCTTTTGTTGATGTGTTAGGAGAAGCCCGAGCTTTGCCTAACACATGTACATCAACAAAAGGTTAGCCCTATGTAATTGATGAGGGCGTACAGTACAGGGATAATGGGATACTAGTATAGGAGTATGCAGTAGATACCGGTACATATTACAAAACAACCCACTTTTTAGCTATTTATGCAAAGTTCTGAGGACTGTGAGATAGTCTATTCCATTTCTCCTGTAATCTTGATGTACTCTCTAGCAATCCTATTCTTACCTCACAAGTACAAACAGCACATGGATCAGCCAAGGAGTCCCAGGTTTCACCTTCTTGGTGTTCCACACCATCGGCAACACAGACTTGACAGACTGGACAACACTCCTCATCCTTCTGTACTGGGTTACTACATGGAGATGGTGGACATACTTGGGTTTGACACGTTACTGTACCATCCTAAATATGAGAATTGCAAATCAAATTTATCTTATAACATCATTCGACATTACAAGTCTATATATACATGTAGCAGATCCCTACTAATAATAAGACAATCAAACAGCCAATTGGAGTTACACACATAGACACACAAACATGTACACACACAATAAATACATACATACATACATACACACATACATACATACATACATGCATACATACATACATACATACATACATACATACATACATACATACATACATACATACATACATACATACATACATACAAACATACATATATGCATGTATGCATCCATGCGTGTGCAGACACACACACACAGACACACAGAGACACATACACAGAAACAAACAAACACGCATATATAAACCATTTTGTTATTTCTTCCGCATTCTCACAAACCAGAGCTATTATTTCAAAAATAGCTCCATCCCGAAGTACACCACTAGAGGGCACTATTCAATAAAAGGTGTATTTCAGTTCTTTCAATCATATTTTTGTGATGTAAATCATTACTGCTAAATATTAAAAATAATAGATAACTTACTGTACAGGTACACGTATCACACTTATCACCAGTTTCGGGTCTAAAACGTCCACCATTTCTGTAATTACGTCTTTCATATTCACAAATATCACATACCGGACAGCATTGTTCAATAGTACGTCCTGGATGTGTACATTGAGGTTGGCAATCTAAGTCCAGTCTCTGACAATCAACTCTACCATCCTGTGGTGATAAAACCAATCTGTTTATAATGTGATACAGAAAAGCAGTGATCTTTTTTTTTTAGTTCAGAATGAGTATAAAGTTAGTTACTGTACGTACAATAACAAACATTTTATGCTTTTCTTTTTAATTGTTGGAATTTATTGAGTTACAATGAATGAGTTTTTATATCTTGTTTCAAATAGTTTTAAGGAATAAAACATAGTAGAGTTGTTTTATGAATTAAAAATCCAAAATAAATAAATACTGTCTGTGCATGAGATCATTTCATTGAATGTTGGTCAAATACGCATCTATATGGTCAATAGCAAGAATCTCAGATGGAAGATACTTAGAGGTGTGGCTTATATATATCTAAGACTTACTAGATTAGCCTGTCTGAAATTTTCCTTTAAAATCAACTCACCTGACAAGTGCATTCCAGACATGGATTTCTTGGAGCAATAAATGTTTGACCATTTTGATAAGGCTGGCCATTGTAAGTACATACTGCGGTAAAAGAAACAGAATTTGATATAAGTGAAAACTTTTAATCTGGATTTTTCATATTTGCTAATGATGTCTGTGCATGAGATCATTTCATTGAATGTTGGTTAAATTAAATGGGATTTCATAGTCTTGAGTTTTAGTTGTATTGTCGTTTCCTTATCATTACAATTAAGGGCAACTGGGTAAATATTACCTGCTGACCATACACAACAAAAACACTATGTAAAACAAACTGAGTCAACTATAGTAAACAAACCTTCACACACTGGACAACACTTATCCATAGGTATAACTGGATCAGGACATAGTGTTGGTAGACATGGTTTATTTAGACATGTAACTGTGCCTTCCTGACAAACACAATCAGTACATTTATCGTTGTCATCAACAGTAGCGCCATTAGCATACTCATCTCCTTGGTAGAAACATCCTGTACAGACAACACATACATTACTCATCATAGACATAAATTAGTTCCTACATTTTAAGAGGATGATTTTTTATCGATATTTAAGACTAAATTATAATGAAGATTTATCTGTATGGATTATTAGTTACAAATAAATTAATATGGATTTAATCTATTTATTTGTAAGACTATAATTATTATAATTTAATATGCCTGTCATAAATTGCATCAGTACATGCACAATATTGATATTTATATTCTTGTACAATTCTGAAAACTTTAAAATCGTAATCTAAGCTTTGTGGTGAATCACCTCCAAACAGACCAAACTAAGTAAATCTTGAGTGTATAGTAAAGAGCGCCACCAACGTTTGGAATTTGGAAACAGTCCTATCTCTAACTCTTGCCAGTGTCATAAAATAAATGAAACACAATTAAATGATACAAATAATAATAACATTATACTTAAAATTAAACTAATCAAAAATTTTCTATTGTACGTAGAATAACAAACTTTTTACACAATTTTTATCTGTTTGCAAGGTATTGAGTTACAAACACAGACTTGGTCAATGTTGTTTCACTTTGATTTTTTCAGTAGAACATCATGATAAAATTGCTTTGTAAATTATATTATAAAAATCAAAAATAAATACCCAATCTTCATCCGTATGGCCATTTTATATGTTTCTAAAGTAAGAAATTAATATTGCTGAAAAAGTGGATATTTTTGTTCTTACCATGACATACAGGACAACACATGCCGGGTTTATTGACAGGATGTCTGCATACAGGATTACACTGTTCTACACTACAGGTCATATCTCCTTCATAACATCTACAAACATTGCAGTCATCATCCTGTAGTCTCCACTCATCATTATGGTCATGTCTTGTACCAAATCTATCAATACAACCTATGGAGTGAATTATGCAAATTATTATGGTTATGTCTTAGACTCACCACATAGTAAAATTTTGGTGCGTCACTAGAAATTGTGTACATCAGTGGTGCATCAAATTGGCTTAGAGGACACACTGGTCACCACATAGTAAGAGATAGGGGAACACCAAATTTTGGTTCGTCACTAGAAATTATGTGTGTCAGTGGTGCATCAAATTGGCTTAGAGGGCACACTGGTCACCACATAGTAAGAGATAGGGGAACACCAAATTTTGGTGCGTCACTAGAATTTGTGTCTGTCAGTGGCTCGTCAAATTGGTTTAGAGGGCACACTGGTCTTATACCAAATCTATCAATTCAACCTATGGGGTGAATACATGTCAAGATTTTGCTTCATAAGGGATGAGATCAATAGGGGGTGAGGTGGAAGGGGGGGAGGGGGGGGGGGAATTGACCCATTTTAGTTTTCATCCTACAAACTTAATTTTACTTTTATTGGAATCTGTTTTGTACCCCAAATACAAATACTTCTAGAAAATGTTAAATCAAGGATTCATATTCGTTTTATAAATGAATGGTACTAACATACAGTAAATACAGTTTTTTCTTCACTACATACTGGTTTTATATTCTTAATATTACATACTACTAAATACTGATTTCAAATTGATTGTGCTGGCTGAAACAATTTTTTAATTTTTGGCCAACTTAGTTACCAGGAAAGGGGGGGGGGGGGGGGTTCGTGTTCTAACTCTGTGACAGCATCATGGGGCAATATTGAATGATAAGATATATTTCATATCTACCCCTGATAGATAACCAAAGGGTAATATTTCACACAATTTTTTGAACTCTCTCTTAAGAGACGTCCCAGGTACTTATTCTTTCCACGGTCAAAGTAAATCACCGATGGGACTCCTGTGTTAAATGTAATAGTGCCCTAGGGTACATAGAAAATGAATAATGCCTCTATATGCAAATTGGGGTCACTATGGGTCAATAGTCAGAAGAATACCTGATATGATCTAGAAAGGTGTTATTACCTCTACAGACAGGACAGCAAGATCCTTGTAGTACTTCAGTTTGTTGACAATTCATAACTGGACATTCTTCAATCTGACACTGAACACTACCATCTCTACACGTACACTGATTACACAGGTCACCATTAGCAACAAAAGACAAACCGTTCCTAATGAATTGGCCTTCATACACGCAGTCTGCAATAATATAAATAGTGACAAAGTGTTAGATATGATACCAGGTGGTATACCACCATGATAACAATCTATTGGTTAAAAATGATCTATCTAATATGCATATTGAACAACACTGAGCAGATGGTATAATATCATGTTTGTAGTCGTATTTCATTCACTGACTCTTCAAGATACTGCAGACGGTCTTGTGTCTTGCGACTTAGGTCATACAGGTTGTCGACTGAATACTTCAAATCTTTTAGAATCTTGGTAAATTGAACGTTCTCAGTCGGAGCTTCCGACATTGTATTGCTGGCGGAGACGCACCAAGCAAGAATATGAAGTAACATGTGACCTAAACATGTAAATCAACACTGACCAGATCGTAAAACATGATAACGGCAGTTTATTGGTCAATAATTACTTACCTGTACATGCAGAACAACATTGCCCAGATGGTATTACACCATGCTCGCAGTCTATTGGACAAGGTTGAATGTTAAGACAGGTGATATCTCCTTGTTGACAATTACATTGTTTACAACCATCAATAGTTGTCCAACTATCACCAGTTTTATATTCTTCACCCTCATACAAACAAGCTATACAAATAAACATTGAACATTGGTATCATTATTTCTTGTGTGAGATTCATAGTTGTACATCTTTATATCAAATTTTATGGATCTAAGATATGCTACAACTTCTGACATCGAAGCATTGGTGAATGGATCCTGTTACAACTGCTGACATCAAAGCATTGACAAATGGAACCTGTTACAAACAGGGAGAGTAAACAACTGAATTTGATTAATAACACTTGACTCAGCATGTTGGAACAACAGAGACTTGTATTACACATCATGTTTGATATAAAAGAACGGTTTTCATTATATGTATATGAAAGACCAGGCGAACTCGAAACTTGTTTGTGAACGTAAACTATAATGTCAAGAGGCCAAAAAACTGTTATCAGATGATGGAATGTAATAAATGTACTTGACTCTGTACTTCCAACAACTGTCAATTGTTATTAATCCAATTCAGTTTACTTTCCCTGTTTATAATAGGTTCCATTCATCAATGCTTCAATGTCAGCAGTTGTACTCAAGTTCTCTTCAGAGGTCAAGGTACACCTGGTGGCCAACCTCTCCTTGTAAATGAAAACTTAGAAAGGTGGAGATAAATCAAACTTTTCCCTTCGTATTTAGATAGGAATAATTTCGACACGGTAATAAATACCCATTATGTGATATGGTGAGGTAAACACTTTATGTTACATCGCTGACTTGATTAACAGTAAACTCGCAACTTGTTCACTTCGCTCAAATAACAAAAGTCTACTTCATGTACCCATTCTAACAATACATATTCATACGGTGAGCATGCATTCTCGCGAGCAGCGCCAGTCTTGTTGAACAGTATACCACTTGAACTTCGTCTTCACCAACTGGTGATAAGTTCAAGTAGGACAGACTGATTGATTGAAACATTCACTTAATTACTTTGAAACTGATAAGCTGTTTAATTATTGCCATGGTTACGTAACTGACCATATACATCACAAGTGTTGTGAATTGAACAATTTCCAATCTTAAGCCAATCATGCTTGTGCTCACATTTAGAACATTACTCACTGTATGGACACATTTCACTACACAGAAAACATTACTCACTATCTGGTCACATATCACTACATAGAAAACATTACTCACTATCTGGACACATTTCACTACACAGAAAACATTACTCACTATCTGGTCACATATCACTACATAGAAAACATTACTCACTGTCAGGACACATTTCACTACATAGAAAACATTACTCACTATCTGGACACATTTCACAACATAGAAAACATTACTCACTGTCTGGACACATTTCACAACATAAAAAACATTACTCACTGTCTGGACACACTCACAACATAGAAAATGTTACTCACTGTCTGGACACATTTCACAACATAGAAAACATTACTCACTGTCTGGACACATTTCACTACATAAAAAAACATTACTCACTGTCAGGACACATTTCACAACATAAAAAACATTACTCACTGTCTGGACACACTCACAACATAGAAAATGTTACTCACTGTCAGGACACATTTCACAACATAGAAAACATTACTCACTGTCAGGACACATTTCACAACATAGAAAACATTACTCACTGTCAGGACACATTTCACAACAAGCTCCAAGTGGCTGTACTGGATTACTACATGGTACATCAGGACAGAATATAGGGTTACATCGTACTATACTCATCTAACAAAAAAAAGGAATTTCATAAAAAAATTCTAAAAAGTTATTTTTCATATAAGTTATTTTAGACTACATAAACACCATTTGAATTACACAGTTCTGTCATACTATGGATGCCACTGCAGATAAACACATTTTCTTTTTAGTTGTAATTTCTATAAAGATTTGAGAGCACTGCATTTTATTTTGATGATGAGATTAATTTTGTAAATCTTTCTGTTGGCAATAAGTTGAAATATTTACTCAGGTATAATGTTAAAAACAAGAATATTTGTTGAAATAATTTTAGCAGGAAAGTACCTCTAAATTCATCGAAGCTGCATTTCTCAAATGAAAAAACAGTTTGTAAATAGACACATTTAAATCATTTTTTATTTTACGATTCAGATTGTTTGTATTTTTTCCCTCGTTACTTTGTAAATATTTCAAAGGTGACTTATAAGCCCATTGGGCTGGGAGGTTGAGTTTTCTATTTTCGTCTAGTTATTGTTATCTATTTGTCAAAACCTCATCTCACTGTCTATAATAAACCAATTAACTATACAGCTGTGTTGAAGCAGACACAAATTAGTAGTTATTGAGAAATAATTAGTAGTTAGAATGATTGAACCAATAATATGTAAATGAAAGGTGGCCATGAACAGCTGGACCACAGCTACTTCTAAGTACATGCGTGCATAGTTTTTGATTGATACGGACAGCACAAGATTGGGAACAGAGTTTATGAAAACTTTCCCTAAAACAATTTAAAACCATGTAAAGTTATCAAAAATCCTAAACGTAGAAAATCTAGATTCCTGTGTCATTTTAGAGTCTCACTAGCAAAGCACAATGTACAAACAAACAAACAAACAAATATCAACTTACTGCACATGAGCATCTAAGACATGGATTACTCATTGGAGTAAAGAAATCACCATTAGCAAATGTCGTGCCTTCATATTCACAACCTGTATCAAGTAATTTGTGTAAAACAAATAAGTTTCCATGGCAACATGAAGTGAGTTTCAATCAATCATACACATACATTTCATGTTTTAAATGAACAATATTTTTAATGAAGTACATTTTACCTCGCTGTAAACACAAATTAAATGATGTCTGTAAGATAAAATGTATTGTTTTATATGCTTGCACACTGCTTATATTTTGTTTGTGTAAATTTGAAACTAAAAATGATGTGTGAGATGTAAAAAATACAGCGTGCTGCCAAATTGAAATGCTATAGTCACTCTGGTTTGGTAGTAACATCACTGGTATGCACTTTACGATGTAAACCCCATAGTTCAAATTCCATGTATGAACACCATAGTGTAACCAACAAATTCTGTTTCTTCTTTAAAACTGTATAAGGCCAAAAAAGGGATTGTTTCTGGTCAGCATGCACCTCACTTAAATACCCTTGCGGTCTTTTTTTAAAGTGTTTTTCAAGTCATGTAGTCTGCAGACCCGGGAAACACAAAAATAACCCTCCCTACTTCAGTGAAGACAACTGCAGAGCAAATCATAAATAAGCAAATGACATCTGCCCCACATACACACTTGCTCTAAAGTACTAAATAAAAAGAACAGTAACTGCTATAAATAGTAGGCTGAGTGACAGGTTTGTTGAGAATTAAAAAAAATAAATAAATAAAAAAACATAACAAAACAAATTGCATCATCACACCAGTTTAGGCAAAATGTCCTCACCAGAAACAATTCTTTTTTTGCCTAATACACAAAAAAAATAAATATTTTTCATATAAAATATTATTAAACACATGAAAATCACACCAGTCATTGAATAGATTAACAAGTTGGATACTTGATGGTGGGTGTCTGGTTGTCATGGTAACGGTGGTGAGGGGAGGGGGGAGGGGTAATCAAACCATTATTTCATGAAAGATGAATATATGATAGTTAATCTGATGTGGAACCAAACATTTGGGCGAGAAAAAAAAGTAAACATGATTTTCATTTGGCTATCATTGACACATGGCAAAACAAAAAATAATCAAAGGTGGAGGGGGGGGGGGGTGGTGTTGAAGAATTTTTATGAGAAAAATATGAAGTTTGAAATAAAATGAAACCGCAAAGAAATTATACAATGAGTGTAAACAAATGAACAATGACACATGAACATTACATGAAGAAGTCAGGTGGAGACACACTAAAGAGAAGGTGGGACCACATAAATTAGCATTATATTTGCATATATTAGCATATTGACATAAATTAGCATACTTGTTAGTACCTGTCATTTTACCTTTTCTAAGTCAACAGCAGCACACCAGGTGGGCTACACTGATCTAAACATCATATATGCATAAATTAACAATAATTTACATAAATTAGCATGCTTGTTAGCAAAGTGCAGATGGTCTTACCATTTTTACATCTAGAGCAGCATTCCCCAGGTGGGGTATACTTATCTAAACATGATAAAGGTGGACAGTCTTCTGGACCCTGACAATGGACGTTACCACGGATACACACACATTTTGTGCATTCACCCTGCTCGTAGCTTTCTCCGTTACGCAGCATACGCCCTTGATAGCTACAACCTAGAGGCATGCCGGGTATACATTGAGAGCCATGCAGTTTATATTAGCTAACAATTCACATTAACACGTAAAAGTGCACATTCAATATTTTAACAAGGTGAAATTGAAATACGATGGACTAACATTTTATACCAATTTTACAGTGGATTTGTAGAAGACAAACACTGAGTGTTAAGTTTTCTCCTTTGTTTAAATCAATTCAAAATGGTTGCTAGGAGACAAAAATCTTAAAGTGACCGCAAGGAAAAAAATTCGGTATTTATTTTGGATTTTTAATTCATAAAACAACTTTTCTATGTTTCTATACTTTTGGGAAAATAATATGAAACAACATATACTAAATGCTTGTTTGTAACTCAATAAATTGCAAAACATGAAAAAAATGTGTAAAATATTTGTTATTGTACATGTACATACGATATCAAACCCACAAACTTTTTACTCAGTTTTTAGCTTTTTTGTAATTTATTGAGTTACAAACTCTGAATTGGTCGATTATATATCTGATTGTTTTTGCAAGTAGGAAACACTGTCAAGTTGTCTTAAAAATTACAAATCCACAATAAATACCGATATGTCATCCATATGGTCACTTTAACAACAATTAATCATATATTTGGTTGTGTTCTTCAGTGTCACCTTGAAAAAGTTCGCATATTTGCATATTGTTTTTTTAAAACTTTTTTCCAGCTACAACAGCTTACTCTTACAGCTAATGTCACTTTAGTTAATAACACATAGAAATGATACAGCTAGATAACAATCAGAAAATAGACAATATGACATCACAAACACAGTTTACCTATTTTGCATAAAGTGAAACTGGAAATAAAACACACTTTTATTTTCAAAGATTACGTTCATAACCATTCATTTAATTCAACTTGCATTTTTGAAGTGATGCACCGTTTTGTACAAGATTGTGTGTTTTATTATCCCAGTTTTCTTAGAAGTTTATAACATGACTAAATACCAGTGTTCCCAACTTTCCATCCATGTTTTGAGACGAAGTATACAACAAAACTGTATAATTTGTATTGACTGTCAAATTTTGACAATACAATTTAGCATGGGGGTGGTGATGGGGGTGGGGGGTCAAGAAAAATGATCAAAGATATTGAATTTGAGTAATCTGATAGTTGACCTTGAAAGTTAAGGTCAACCAAAAGAAATACTGTAAAAAGTGCAGACTTTAATTTGTTAATATTCACTGTCCTTGAACCCAGATTTATTTGAGTGAATTTAGAGGAATAAAACCCCTCAAGACCACTTAATGTGTCTTTTCCTAGGCATCTGACAATAGTACTTTGTAGTACACTATCAATGGACACAAGAAGTCAGCAAAATGTTGGGATTTGCTTTCAAAAAACCTTCTGTTTTTGTGAGTAGAAATTTTCACTTATAACTATGTACACAGAGTCCATGAAGATTCTCACAAAATTTGGACAAATTGCACAAAACATTTCATTTTACTGAAAAAAATTGATAATATTCTTTTCACTGTCACAATTAATATCAATAATTTTTAGAGGTGGAAACACTGGTATATATATAATATTTGTATTTATGTATAAAATTATTAAGATAACTGTAAAATAACAACAACAATTATCATGTGTGAAAAAGTGCGTAAGTGCTACCAACCACAATTGCTTATATTAAAAAAATAAGGCGATAGAACATGACAAGAATATTTACATAGTAAACACAAACAAAAACATAAGATAGTGAAAGAAAGCAAACAATAATCAACTTTGATTTGGGGGTTGGACAAAAATACTCAAATTTTGGTTTTGTGGCAGTTGAAAGTTGACATGAATAGTCAAACAACAAAAACAAACATAAAATACTAAGGAAAACCCATCCGGAAACATTTTTCTCGGAATGATGTTTTGGGGGCTTGACAACAAAAAATATTTAAGTTTTGGCACGGTGGAGGTTGAGAGTTTATTACATCATGTAGCCAGTACAAGGGAAAGTTCATTTTAATTTTCATAAATAATATTTGACCTCAAAAAAATTTTTCAAGGGAAGCTAAAGAGTTGGTTTTAGGGATGTATTGATACTGTATGGAAAAGTTCAGCGAGGTAATCTAATGTCTGCCATTAAGTTGAAACAAAGGGATACAGCATAATCATTATCAACATTATCATCACCACCACCACTACTACCACCACTATCATCATCATCATCATCATCATCATCATCATCATCATCATTACCATTACTATTACTATCACCTCAACATCATTACCATGGTGATCATCATCATCATTTCTGCCACCGTCGCCACCGTTGTCATCGTCATCATTGCCATCATCATCAATGTTGTTATTGTTGTTTTGACTGCAGCATTAATACCCATCATCATTATCACAATCACAAACATCATCACCTCTACCATAACCCTCGTTATGTTGGCTACTCTCATCATCATCATCATCACAATATTATCTTTATTGTCATCATTATAGACATCCCTATCGTCCAAGTACACTTGTCGTAAACGACAATACATTAATTTCAAAGTCATAAACAATAATTTTTATTGTTTTACCTCCACATTCAGGACAACAAGAACCCTTTGGTACTTTAGGATTATCACAGTCAGTGGGTGGACAGTCTACGGTATCACATGCAATGTTACCATGCTGTAAAAAAACACACCATAAAGTACATTAAAGGGGAACACTACTCCAGGGAATAGAGACATTTTCATAAACTATGGGTTCTGGAGAGTCATTTCATGATTTTACATCACCTACAATTACTTGTGATTTCAGAGAAACATCTAGTTGATCTTGTGGCTTTATAAGGTATCTTTGCCATGGGTTATTGCATCATGGGAATCAGCAGAAATAATATATTCAAGTTGCACACTGAATATTCATGAGTCCTGAGTGCCTATACCCTTCAGTGTGTAATATCTCATGAATATTCAGTGTGCAACATGAATACATTATTTCTGCTGACTCCCATGATGCAATAGCTCACACCAAAGATACCCTATAAAGGCACAAGATCAACTTGACACTTCTCTAAAATCGCATGTAAAATCATGAAATGACTCTCCAGAACCCATAGTTTATGACAAATTTGAACATTTTAGGAAAAGCTTTTACAATCTGCAATTCAATTTTGAAACGAGTTTTGATTTTTCACTTTTATCTTGTTTTTTTTTAAAATCCATCCTTTTTATCCTTTCTTTTCTTCCCGTTTTTAGGAGCACTAGTGAATAGTTATATTCCAATGTTTTTATTCATATTGCAATAACGAATCTGGATCTGGATCTGAAACTGAATCTGAATCTGAATCTCTTTAAAGTCTTAGTACAATACTCACCACACATCGACAGGTAGAGCAAGCATCATCCGATGGTTTGAATTCTTCACCATTTTTCACTTCCTTACCAAGATACATACAATCTAAGAAACACAATCAGAAAAAAAAATATAGAAGTTCAAATGAAAACGTAAATATCAAGGAGGAATTTTGATATGAACAGTTTTATGGCCTTTTGACGTGTACATGAAATGTCAGAGGAACTGGAAATTTGTTTGTGAATGTGAACTATTATGTAAAGAGGCTATACAGCAGTTCTGATGGAATGTAAGACAAGTCTCCAACATGCTGTGCCAAGTGTTACTAATCCAATTCATTTATTTACATCCCAAGTTTCACTTGTCAATGCTTGCCTGTCACTGGTTGTATTATGTTGACAGTGAACAGACGTTGTATTTATAATAATTCTGATTTTACTCACAGCAGGATATGGTTCTTAAAAGCAACACAACACAGTGTTTTTGTTAAGAGTAGTACGCAGGTGAAATCAGGGTTCTCAAACAAAGATATCGCAGATTGTATGGGAACTTAATACACCTTCTATTACGGTGGTTCCTCAAATTTTGCAAAAACATTGCAACATATTTGATAATAAAATGACATTACATATTATACCAGGCATGTAGAACAAAAAATATAGCATATATACTCTGGTTGTTCTATGTCAACGTGTATCTAAATCATTCACTGGTTCTGCTGAGTTCGAAATACAAATCAAAACATTCAAAATTACCGTTACTTTCCCCGATTTTTCTTTGATATTACTAGCGCTGGTATAATTATGTTATTCTCCAATATTTTTCTTCATTCAGCCAGAAATTACTCATGACCTAAAAGTCCCTTAGGTCCATCGTATTTTCCTTGGCTGAATGAAAAAAAATATTGGAAAAATAACATCTAATATTTGCAATCACTATAACTAAGTGTAGTGGCCTATGACATCTATCAATGCCATAACATGTCACTCACCATCGCATTGAGGGCAGCATTCACCTGGTGGAGTAAAGGGGTGAGAACAAACAGGATCAAAGCAGGGCACAGGATTACAAGACAGCTCACCTCCAACCTGAAATCAGTATAACATGTCAACATAAATTTTAATAACATGACAGCTTTTTACAGTTTTTGTTAAACTCAAAATATGGTTGTAAATCATTGATGCCTTTTATGTTTAGTCTGTGTTATCATGATTTCATACTGTATTGTATTGTTTTCTGTCTGTCTGTCTGTCTGTCTGTCTGTCTGTCTGTCTGTCTGTCTGTCTGTCTGTCTGTCTGTCTGTCTGTCTGTCTGTATGTATGTATGTATGTATGTATGTATGTACCGGTATGTATGTATGTATGTATGTATGTATGTATGTACTGTATGTATGTGTATGTGTGCATGTACGTATGTATGTATATATATGTGTGTGTGTGTGTGTGTGTGTGTGTGTGTGTGTGTGTGTGTGTGTGTGTGTGTGTGTGTGTGTGTGTGTGTGCAACCTCACAGGCAAGCTACAAATCTAATAATTTCATCGTTGACTTACCTCACATGTACACATTGTACATTTGTTTTTCTGCCATCTAGTACCTACAAGATGTCTGCTACCATCGTCGTCATCAATGCATTCTATAGAGAGATAGACATTACACATATACACTTTATAAATATTGTATGAATGATGAAATCATTTAGAGTCAACACTTAGGGAACAAGCAGAATTCCTTGTGAAGGTGGCCTAAAAAGTAAATACTTTCATCAAACTTTTCTGTAGCTCTCCCATCCTATCCCCATCCCCATGCTAGCCAAAAATGTGTGGTTCCTCACTGTACTGTATCTATGTGTCTATGTCTAACCTGTCTGTCTGTCTGTCTGTCTGTCTGTCTGTCTGTCTGTCTGTTTGTCTGTCCATCGTTCTGTCTCTAGTCTGTCTTTTACTCTGCTGTCTTTCTGTGTTTAGTCTGTTTGTCCATCTGTCTGTCTGTCTGTACCTGTCTGATTGCCTGCCTGTCTGCCTGTCTGTCTGTCTGTCTGTCTGTACCTGTCTGATTGCCTGCCAGCCTGTCTGTCTGTCTGTCTGTCTGCCTGTCTGTCTGTCTCTGCCTGCCTGCCTGTACCTGTCTGATTGCCTGCCTGCCTGCACCTGTCTGTCTGTCTGTCTGTCTATATGTCTAGTATTCATCTACATCTATCTCTTTTCCCTCTCAATCACATCACCTGATCCATAGTTAATATTACACAACACTAAAATCTCCTACCTGTTGGTAGACATACAATGACCTTGCCAGTGATGCCATCATACCATTCAACTTGACACTGTCCACAATTGGACACCCTACATACAGCATTGGGATGACTTAAACACAGTTCACCCTCACAAAGGTCATCTAGACAGGTCACAGGTGGCTGCCATATTGGACAGTTGCTATAGTGATGAATCTCAAAACAGAACCTGAAGCAAAACACAAATAGATCTTTCGTTCTTAGTATAGAAGCCGACAAGACTGAAACTGTTTTAGGTATTCTTCTAAATAGTCCAGTCAGACTTATTTCTGCCTTTAGTACAATTGTATTGATTACTGCTATCAACTTAATATAAAGGAAAAGTCCAGTCAGACTTATTTCTGTCTTTAGTACACTTGTATTGATTACTGCTATCAACTTAAAGGAAAAGTCCAGTCAGACTTATTTCTGTCTTTAGCACACTTGTATTGATTACTGCTATCAACTTAAAGGAAAAGTCCAGTCAGACTTATTTCTGTCTTTAGTACACTTGTATTGATTACTGCTGTAAACTTAAAGGAAAAGTCCAGTCAGACTTATTTCTGTCTTTAGTACACTTATATTGATTACTGCTATCAACTTAAAGTAAAAGTCCAGTCAGACTTATTTCTGCCTTTAGTACACTTGTATTGATTACTGCTATCAACTTAAAGGAAAAGTCCAGTCAGACTTATTTCTACCTTTAGTACACTTGTATTGATTACTGCTATCAACTTAAAGGATAGGTCCAGTCAGACTTATTTCTGTCTTTAGTACACTTATATTGATTACTGCTATCAACTGAAACCCAGATTCCACTAATATTCAACCTTGTAAAATAAACTAAAATAAACTAAACTAAACTAAAATCAATTTTTAAATTACCTTTCATCTGGAGTTATTGGAATCCATAGATTGTCTTCTGTCACTGATGACAGCCATGGTGTGTAGTTATCGGCCACTGGATGTTCCTGGATCCGTGATCTTTCCACGGTTCGTACGATTTGTATCTGGTTATTGCGATTCATCCAATTCTTAGTAAGCCACCAATCTGGAAGTGACGAAATCTCCTGACAAATCCTATCAATGTTGATCAGCTGTTCATCAGTTAACGACATGATTTCTTGAAAAACTTTATGGAAATACAGGACGTAAAATGGGCCATTGAAAAAATGGTTGCAATTATAGCGATCGTAGCCTTCACGAGTGAATCCGAATGCATCACGGTTTTTGCGATCAAAACCAAATTTATCAAACCCGTATGAATTGAATCCGAAGATATCGAAGAGATCACCATGAGATCGTCCGGGTAAATAGGAGCCTTCTCTTGTAAAGCCGAATGGTGTTACACCACCTCGGTCGAAACCATGACGATCGTAACCTGATACATCATAACCGTAAATGTCAAACCCGTCACGAGTATGATCAGTAACATCAAATCCGAAGAAATCGTATCCCAGATCATCAAAGCCATCTCTCTTGTATCCATAGTGATCATAACCTCGGATGTTATAAATACCTCGGTTATCAAGTTGTCCATTTCTATGGTAACCACTGATGTTGTATCCATCACGGTCATAACCATCTGCATCGTAACCATGGTGATTATATCCGTCAGCATCAACTGGTTCAAATCTAGGCCCTGTTATGTTACAGATGACCCCTTCTGTGGGATATATATAAACAACACACATGTTTTCCTGACTACTTAAAACATCATCCGGACTAGCTGGCAAAGGTGACATGGGAATGTACCGATGAATTCCAGGATAACGTGAGATACCATCCGGGTTTCTTTGCTGCCAGATATCCCAAATCATATCAATAAACGCATAATGCGACAAAAATATGGGATCATACGCACTGTATGGCGTTGCCATATGTCCACCAACCCACAGATGAAACAATCCAGACGCAGCCTCCAACTGTATGCGAAATTGTTCGTATGTCGGCTCATTAATTATAAACTGCATATTAACAGCATCTGGGAGGTGAATGTCTTTATCAAATTTTCTTCTCAAACAAGGACCCCAGGTTGGTGGCCAGTAGTCTTTAAATGGATGATGGAGAACGCATTCCGTGTCTGCCGTGCCGTCGCCACCAAAAAAGTTACTTTGCCAAGCTGTTGATGTCTCCAACGATCCCGCATCAATTGTCCAATCAAAATACGGTATTGTGATTCCACAATCAATTTTCTGCAGTTCCATTTCAACGCCACGTAAAAAGTAACGATGCCATGGAAGGAATGCATCCCCTCCATATGCCTGAGGAATGCTACTGGCATGCAAATCGGTAAAGTATTCCCATGTGGAAAATGTTCCCGTATTCAAATGAAGAGATTTGATTGCATTCTGATATCGTATCATTTCATCGGGCGTCAAATCGCGGATTTCACGTCTCTGTTTTATGCGATCACACGTGCAAAGCACAGATCCTGTTACTGTACACGTGCACGTTTGACAACCGTATTCAAAAGTCTCTCCGACGCGATAAGTTTGTCCATTGTGATCACAACCACAAGCGTCTTCACACACTACCTCTTCACACCGTTTACCGACCGTAAACTTTACGACTTCTCGTTTTACGTCAGTCTGCGATTCCATGTTTTGGCAGTCCATCATAGACATGGCACGACACTCGTGTGTATACCCAACGTATAAACCAAGGTAATTAAATCCTTCTTTATTAATACCATTGCAATCAAACCCAGCTCTGTTGTAGCCCTCGCTGTCAAATCCAGCACTGTCGTATGTCGTAATACCGTCATATTCACCGATACGGTTGTAACCGTTGATGTTAAATCCCGTAACGCAATTGAATCCCTCCTTGTCGTAACCCTGTCTGTCGCATCCATTCTTGTCAAAACCCATGGAGTCGTATCCAGATGCACCAAGATCCTCACTAAGCAGCCGAACAGTTGCTTCATTCAATCCCTGTCTGTTTAGCCCATTCACGTCAAAACCATACCTGAAATTAACACAAATAACAGCACTGTATTAAATCACGGCAGTCGTCCGATTCACACATTTCCAGCAGAGGGTACCATGCTACGAAAACCTTGATAGTAACTATGGATACAGCAATATATGTTTCACATTACGCACACCTCAGAGTACTATGCTAACAAAGAGGCACTCAAACAAACTTTATTTACTAGCTGAAATGCACATGATTTATGAAAAACATTGTCCCCCGAGTGATGACATCATTATGTAAATAAGCAGGTTTGTCATTGACTGATTTCAACAATTTTATTTCTTTCATTTCAGAGAGGTTTGGTGATGCCAAGGTCATGAAAGTGTCATTTCTCTAGAAGTCACACAAATATCCAATGACCAAACCATTATTTCCAGGGGTAGAACACCATTACCCACCATAACTTACCTTATTTTATGCAAATACCCCATGACCCAACTATTATGTTCAAGGGGTAGAACAGCATTACCCACCATACTTTCCTTACTTTTTGCAACTACTCCATGACCCAACCATTCTCGTCACAGGGTAGAACACCATTACCCACCATACTTTTTGCAACTACTCCATGACCCAACCATTATGTTCAAGGGGTAGTACAGCATTAACCACCATAACTTTCCTTACTTTATGCAAATACCCCAGTGACTCAACTATCATTTTCAGGGGGAAGTGCAACGTTACCTGTCATAGCCTTCTTTGTCATAGCCAATCACAGCATCTGCCTGGTTTAGTGTTCTCCAACAGCATGCACCAAGGACACAACTTTTCTGACATTCACCATATGTAGCAAAATTGTTTGCATTGCCATGACAACCTCTGTAAACAAACTGCTCACACTCCATGGTGGCCATGTTGAAATACCACTTAAGTGACTGAGTACCACATTCATTGGTTCCCATAGCAACAGATAATGTACACATATCGATGTGTTTTATTTCGCAATGTTTTCCTTAGGAAAAAAAGATAATTTTAAAGAATGTAGAGACATGAATTTCATGGTTTGCTTATGTAGATTCTGACACTTACCATATGTAGCAAAATTGTTTGCATTGCCATGGTAACCTTTGTTGCCATGTTGTATGATTTCACAGAAATATGAAGTTGAAATTTTGACTTCATATTGGTATTTCCACATTATATACACATCAGAACGGTAACTCAATTTCAAATGTGTGAAATAAACCAATCAATTCATGGTAACTAATAATCAGACAATCTGTCGTTTTAAATGGTATCAGAAAAATCAACCATTTAGAAGGGCTCCCTCACACGTCAAAGATATGTACTTCTTTTGTTTTCACTCAGCAAATGTTTTTCAAGGCAACAACCACTCATTGCCAGTGATAGCAAGTGCGCCCTCATAGTTCACCTACATACTTATTTTGTTTTTACAGTCAATAGCTTTACATTCCGAATACTACGTTAAGTATACCTGTATATGGTGGGTTGCATTCACATATATAAAGATCTGGTTCACTCGGCCAGCTAAAGTCAAGTCTACAAGTACCGCCATGCTCACAGGGACTACTGTCACACGGATCTGACAAAAAAGAGAGACAAAAAAAGAGATATCAATCAATCAATCAATTGAAAATCAATAAATCAACAAATCAATTAATCTGCCAGCCAATCAATTCATCAATCATAATCAGCTGTGAATGTTTAATAAATTACCTATGAACTTTACACTTTGAAATAACTGGATGATAAAACATGGCTGTGTGTACATTTAAAATTATATATCAAACCAAACTCAACAACCTTGGTTTGGTATTTCTGTATATTCAACCAATCAAATCAATGATAACTTACTTGGTTTGATACTTCTTTGTACTTTCAACCAACCAATCAAATCCATGATAACATACTTGGTTAAATAATTGTTACATTTTCAACCAATGAAATCCATGATAACTTGGTTTGATAATTTGTGTACATTCAACCAATGAAATCCATGATAACTTACCTGGTTTGATAATTTGTGTACATTCAACCAATCAAATCAATGATAACTTACTTGGTTTGGTAATTTTTGTACAGTCCACCAGCTGATCCTGGTACACCCACTTTGCACTACATTCCTTGCAGAAGTCTACAAAACAGTCAGCATCCGGATATGCTAGGCAATTCCCAGTTTCACACGGATTCTCCGGACATTCCACCAAAGTATCTTCACAAACGCAGTAGTCATAAATCTTTTCCACTTCAAAACAAAACCTTTGGGATTCTGAAGGTTCTGGATATTGGGTTATTTCCCGAACGACCGGAATGGGAACATCCTTGGGATTCAAAATCCATACTTGTTCAAACCATGTAACCGGCAGTGGCTCAAGCTCGATACAAGTCCTCGGGATTGACATTAAAAAGTTTTTATTTTGCTTGTAGAGTATCTCCTGTATCCTATGCGCCGTCTTAATAATATGCGGACCATCAAAGGAATATGTGCAGTATTCCTCATCATGTTTTTCCATGGTATATCCGTACCGATCAAACCCTTCCGGATTCACACCTTCTCGACTTAAGCAGTAATAGTTGTATCCATTGTTGCTATAGAAACCACTGGTATCTAGGTTACTATACACATCATAGCCGTTCACATTAAAACCTCTGCGGTCGTAACCTTGGTTATCAAATCCATAGCGATCAAAACCTGATCTTTCAACACCCAGTAAATTGAAGTCATCTCGATTGTATCCTGTGGAAGTTCAAAGGTTAAAGGTCACTCAATATATTTGAAAGTGTCATATAAGGAGTTCAACGCCACAGACAGTCACTAGACTAAACCAAACCATAATAATTTTTTATTTATACTGGATAGTTCTTAAAGATTATTAAACTTTTCTGCCACCAAGAAGTCAAGTGAGGTTCAGTGTTAGTCGAGGTAAACCTGCGTTGTTCGGTAGAGTCAAACTGAATGACACTCTTCTTACTTACAGTGTGGTAAATTTAATCAAACCCAGACTAGGGTCTGAACTATGAGCATAGTGGTAAGCGGCAAGTGGTTTTAAACACTCAGCCACAGACAATTTATCAGAAATCATATTATGCCATACTCAAGCCAAGTTATTGTCTTTGAACAGAAAATATGGATTATATACCCTGGTCATTCTAAGTCATGACAACCCTTGTTTACGTCACTGGTCTTGCGGTGTTCGAATTATAAGTCAAAACGTTCCAAATCACTGTTAATTTTCTGAATTTTTCAAATCGTGTTTATTTTTCCCTGTTTTTCATAAATTACACTTATTCTTATCAATATTTTTCTTCATTCAGCACTCATTACTCATTACGTTTTGTCGCTACTCGTCTAGCGACTCGTAGAGATAAGCCCCCTTAGGTTACTTGTATTTTCCTTAACTGCATAAAGTACAATATTTGGGAATAAAATCTAAACAGTCTTTACCTTGTTGGTCATATCCATATCTATTCCAGCCTCTCCGGTCATATCCGGCTCTATCATATCCGGTGTCATCGTACCCATCAATGGAATACAAGTCTCTGTCATCAAACTGTCCTCTCGGATTATACCCGCTGACATCATAACCAAATCTAATCACAAAACAGAATTTCAACCGTTAAAGGGGCACAAGCTGAGTTTATGTTTTTGGGATGTAATTTTTTCTGCACATTAAAAGTTACTCACAGTATTCTACTCACAGATGTATACTTTACCATCACTTACAATTGACTGAACTCAAACTACAATCAGTAAAGAATAACACGTATAATTAGAAACTTACACAAGATTTTATCTTGGCTTGTAAACACTATGAAGCAATGTATCAAGATCAGTGAGACTGATCACATGATTTCTTGTCAAGAGAGACACAATAAAGATAACACACAAACATCCCTTACACAGTGTCTGCTCTGTAGACACAATAAAGATAACACACAAACATCCCTTACACAGTGTCTGTTCTGTAGACACAATAAAGATAACACAGAGACATAACTTACATAGTGTCTGTTCTGTAGACACAATAAAGATAACACAAACATCCCTTACACACTGTCTGCTCTGTAGACACAATAAAGACAACACACAAGCATCCCTTACACAGTGTCTGTTCTGTAGACACAATAAAGATAACACAGACATCACTTACATAGTGTCTGTTCTGTAGACACAATAAAGATAACACAAACATCCCTTACACACTGTCTGCTCTGTAGACACAATAAAGATAACACACAAACATCCCTTACACAGTGTCTGCTCTATAGACACAATAAAGATAACACACAAACATCACTTACACAGTGTCTGCTCTGTAGACACAATAAAGATAACACACAAACATCCCTTACACAGTGTCTGCTCTGTAGACACAATAAAGATAACACACAAACATCCCTTACACAGTGTCTGCTCTGTAGACACAATAAAGATAACACACAAACATCCCTTACACAGTGTCTGCTCTGTAGACACAATAAAGATAACACACAAACATCCCTTACACAGTGTCTGTTCTGTAGACACAATAAAGATAACACACAAACATCCCTTACACAGTGTCTGTTCTGTAGACACAATAAAGATAACACACAAACATCCCTTACACAGTGTCTGCTCTGTAGATACAATAAAGATAACACACAAACATCCCTTACACAGTCTGCTCTGTAGACACAATAAAGATAACACACAGACATCACTTGCAGTGTCTGCAATATCCAGGTTAGTGTTACAGTGTTCCTACAGTACACACATAAAGACAGAAGACCAACTCACCTGTCATATCCCTGTTTGTCAAAACCTTGCATATCAAAACCTTCCTGGTTATAACCGTTATCATCAAACACAAATGCTGTACCATTGCACGGATCGCCAAACGATGGCAACACGTAGGAAATGCAGAGCTGCCCTTCTGAATCGAACACATCCTGTGGCCGTATTTTGAAAGGTACCATAGGAATAGGTTTCATGAAGTCAGGAAAATTTTCCAGATTGCTGTGTTTGTTCTGCCATCGCCAGTACAACATATCTATGTAGGTGTGAATCGCAAAGAACAACGGATCATACGGGCTGCTCGCTGTTGACATATCACCACCGACAAACTCATGAAAATATGCGACGTAAGTCTGCAGGCATGTACTCATGTCATAATAATTATCAGTGCTCAAAGCCAGGTAGAAATCGATCATTGACGGCAATTGGACAGTCGGATTCAAATTTCTTCGTACACATGGTTCCCAAGGTTCGAATCCTTGAAACGGGAAATCCTTCACGCAGTTTCCTTGACCATCCCCGCCAAAATAATTCGGCTGCCAGATAATTGCGCTTGAGATATTTCCAACGTCAGTTGTGAAGTCAAAATATGGTAACGCAACTGCACAATCTATTTCCTGTAACTGTTGCTCAACGCGTCGTAGAAATACCCGATGCCACGGAAGATACATTGGTCCGTTTGCTTGCATGACATGTTGAATGTAGAGATTCCTCAGTTCATCCCAAGATTGGCTAAGTTTCAGTTCTTGTACAGCAGCCTGGAACCTATGGATTTCCTCTCTAGTCATGTCACGTATTTCTTTTCTTACGGTCAAAGTGACACATCTGAAGAAAAAGTGAAAGACATCAACAATTAATTTATATGCAAATGATATGTAAATAGTATGTAAATCATATGTATTTTTGTTAGTGATATGTAAATATGTAAATGACATGTAAATCATATGTAAATGTGTATGTTAATATGTAAATGATATGAAAATAATATGCAAATGATTATGTTAATGACATGCAAATGATATGTAAATTATATGAAATGGTACAAAAATGACACCACAATTAATGAATATATAAAATATATGTAAACAATGTAAACACTATGAAAATGGTATGAAAATAATATGCAAATTAATGCCATTTATATGCAAAATATATGTAATGATATGTTAATGATATGTAAATTCCTTGCAAATAAGATATCAAAACTGTCATCAGATTTCAAAATGCTCCCTAGCCTACATGTAATTGCACTACTAAGATGTTACTGGTCTATGAACTGTCTCTGTATAGTGTGTCGTACTCTTCCCCTAAGCGTGGTCTTGGCCTGTACCATTATACATAGTTTGCAACCCCTTTCATATAATGGTACAGTCCTTACACAAGCTTGGGGGCAGCATACTACACATGATTTTACCCCTTTTAAAATCCACTGAGACCATTGCAATGTACAATGTACAGCATACCTGCATTCGATATTTCCACTTTCTTGGCAAGTACATTCCTGGCACCGTGTAGTAAATTTTTCTCCAGGTTGGTAGATATCATTGCCATAGATACATCCGGATGGCAATCCACATGTGGTATCCTGGCAACGTTCTCCAGGTCGGAAAGATACAACTTCTATTCTCTCAGCTGATACTGATGTGACTTCTGACAACCTTCTACATTCATCTATGCTATTTATCTAGTTTTATTATAAAATGAAAATAATCACATATAAAATAGATTATTGACAATTACTAAGTTCAATATACCAGATATATATATATATATCAGATAGCTTGTTTATCACTCACTCACTCCCCTACTCATTTCACATGCATACATGCACGAACATACACATTTATTAACTATTTCAGTTATTCAGTCAGTGAGTCAGTCACTCACTCAATCACTCACTCACTCACTCACTCACTCACTCACTCAGTCTTTCAGTTATTCAGTCAGTCAGTCTGTGTCTGATAATAATCATTTTATCCATCATTTCAATCTTGACGTCAGTCACTCTCTAAGTTAATCTCTTAGTCAGTCAAGTGCTGAATTAATTAATCACAGTCTGTGTGTGTGTGTGTGTGTTTGTGTGTCGGGGGGGGGGGGGGGGGCTACTCTCCTTACTTGAGTATATTATGTATATGTGCTGCCCTTTGGGGTGTGTTTTCTAGCCCTAAAATGGGGTGTTTTTTTCGAATCTAAGAACGGGGTCCACTTTGCATTATTTTTTTATTTTGCTTGGTCTAAAAAGTGGTCCCCATTGTCCTTTACCAAATCAAAATGTTTACCTCCTAAAGAAAATGTATTAGGTCGAAACTTTCATCTTTTAAAAACCAGTAATGGTCTAAAATGGGATATTGATTTTTGGCCAAAGTGGGTCTAAAATAGGGCCTGAGGTTTACAGCACTGGCCACACACCCCTATCAGAGCTATATCTGTCCACTGGTACTGCCCTCAGGGTTCAATCCATTCCTCTATCTATACTGATAATAATAGGGAACTTGCAAACCCGCCATGTTGAATGTTGCATCATGGGAAATGAGCTAATAAATACTAATCAATTAGTATTGTAAACAATATTGATACATTGTTTATAACCACAAATAATCAATTCATAGTTACCCTGACAATTGTGGGAGGTTTATTTTATCAGTAGCTCCAGATTAGGTATTACGATAACCACAGATAGTCCCATAGTCCTTTGTGTCTGAGCATGCTCAGTCTGGATTGCAAGTTCCCTATTAGGAAGTCATTTGTACACAGTGTGGTGTAAAGTCAAACTTACCTCACAATTAAACCCTGGTTCAAGGACAGTAAAAGCCAGAAAGGTCAAACCGGGGTCACTTCTTCTATAAGTACGATGACAACAAGCACCAATAACACATTTGTCTTCACACTCTCTGAGAGAAGCATAGTTGTTACCATTACCACCACATCCTGTCAAATAAATGTACAATAGCCTTGTTTTACATGTATACATCACCTTGAAAAGTCCTGCCTGCTACTACTCTTGGTGAAAATCAACACAATCTGGAGTCAAGATGGTCGAATGTTTAGAGTGGCTGGTTTGGAAACTGCAGGTTACAGGTTCAAGCATCATCACTGTGGTTTGTTTCTGAATGGTTAAAATAAATCCTTGGACAAGGTTTAGATTAGAACTATGCTTGTACCAAAGCACACATCTGTGGTGTGATCTTCACATCCTAAGTAATGTCCCCACCAAATCCCAAGGTATTGCAGTTTTTTACTTCAAGTTCATCTACGTACATACACACACATACATACATACGTATGTACATACATCCTGTACGTACGTACGTACGTACACGTACATACATACATACATGCATACATACATACATACATACATATACGTACGTACACGTACACACACATACGTACGTACCTACATACATACATACATACATACATACATACATACATACATACAAACGTACATACATGCATGCTTGTGTGCATGCATACATTGTACATACATGTACATAAATATGTACATACGTACGTATGTATGTATGTACTTATACATACAAACGTGCATGCATACATAGCACACATGCATACACATACATACATACATATACATACATACACACACATACATACATACATATACATACATACACACACATACATACATACATACATACATACATACATACATACATACATACATACATACATAAATATGATACATACATACATACATACATACATACATACATACATACATACATACATACATATATACATATACATACATACATATATACGTACGTACGTACGTACGTATGTACATACACACCGGTACATACATACGTATGTACATGCAAACACACACACACACACACACACACACACACACACACACACACACACACAAACGCACAAACACAAACACACACACACACACACACACACACACACACACACACACACACACACACACACACACACACACACACACACACACACCGTACATACACACATTCCATCACACCTATAGCACTATTTAACTTCGGTTCACTTGTACAAAACACAATAGCCGTATTTTGATTAGATTTTAATCAGATGGATTTAGGACGAAAATATTCACAAAAACATTGTCAGTTAATTCATTTATTTACTGAAAATCATTTTTCTACTAAATAAGTAATGGATTATATTAATCACAAACAAATATTTAACTCTTTAAAGTGACAATATGGATGACAAATAAGAATTTATTTAGGATCTAATTCTGCAGTACTCAAAATATGAATCAAAACATTCCAAACTGTCATGATTATTTTTCACCTTTTTTTCATAAACTACACTTGTGGAGGTATAATTATATTATTCTCCAATATTTTTCTTCATTCACCCATAAAATACTTGTTACTAAAGGGTTTTGAAACTACTCATATCTCATGACTCGTAGCGACAAGGCCCCTTAGGTCACTCATATTTTCCTTGGCTGAATAAAAGAAAATATTGGAGAATAACATAATTATACCAGCGTCAGTAATAATATCAAAGAAAAATTAGGGAAAGGAATAGCAATTTTGAACATTTTGACTCATATTTCGAACACAACAGAACCAGTGACATAGACACACATTGTCATGACATAGACACACATTGTTGTGAAGTAGAATGACCAGGGTATAAATTCCATATTTTTTTGTTGAACTTGACTTGTGCATAGTACAATATCTAATTACGGGTATTATTATCCAATATTTTTCTTCATTCATCTGAAAAATACTCGTTACCAGAAGGTTTTGACACACGTATTCTCCTTGGCTGAATGAATAAAAATATTGGGGAATAATATCTAATGACAACTTGTTTGACTGTTACATCTACTCTTTTGTCTGGTCCTGTATAAAGATCTATATATATGTATACAGTATAGGTATATCTCAAGAACTCATAATTCTGAGATTAAGTCACTTTGTAGATACAAATACCAGTACAAGTATTTTTAGACAATGATTTCACCTCCTATATGTACATATACATAGGGAATGTGTTCAAGTATACAATGTACTTTCAATATCATATAATACACTTGCTCAATTTTTTTTTATCTATTTATCTATTTTTGTTTTTTGTTTTGCTTCTTGGTTTTTTAGTTTGTTTTTTTCTGCATATATGTATTCAGAATGACACTGTAAACTTATACAATATGGATGTTAATATAATGTCAGTTTGTAGACTAAGATTCTAGTCTCATTGTCTAAACAAAAGTATCAGGCACTTGCCTGAGTGAGGGCGCTAACCCGAGTAAATACGGTAGATGTTAATGTACATTTGTAATGTCAGCTTTTAGACTTAGATTCTAGTCTCATTGTAAAGTTATTGTCTTAAATCAACTATAATATCTTTGACTGGTATATCAGTAGATACAATACCAATCTTTGTTGTCTGGTCCTGTATGTACATTTATACATGTACAGGTTTCATTTTAAGCAACTCTCAGCTTAATGTCAGTTTTGTCACCACAAATGCCAGTCTTTTGGTACAAATACTTTCAGACATTTGATTGAACATATCAACCACTAGTTTGACTGGTACATGACAATATCACACCAATCTGTATTCTCTGTCCTGTATCTGTGTATGTAGATTTAAATCAACTATAATAATCTCTGACTGGTATATCAATACATACCATACCAATCTTAATTGTCTGGCCCTGTATGTACCGGTAGATTTATACATATACAGGTACATTTTACTCTGAGCTTAATGTCAGTTTGTAAGCATAGCTTCTAGTCTTACAGTACAAATACTTTCAGACAGTGGTTGAATCTATCAACTACAACTAGTTTGACTGGTACATCATTAGTCAATACTAGACCTGTAGGGACATTCAGTCTATCGCCATCTCTATCAATACGACAGATGAATCTTCCACTCATGTCAAATTTCTGTACACATTTGTCATCACTGACATACAGATATCTGTCCTTGTCCATCACTATTCCACGTGGACCAAACAGCTGACCTTCACTTTTACCTGCAATCCCACACTTGTACAGGAACTGGTCATCAGCATTGAAGACCTGGACACAGTCATTATCAAAGTCAGTTACATACAAGATTCCTTGACTGTCAATGTATATGTAGTTGGGTCCTTTGAATTCACCATTCTTATCACCATACTTGCCAAAGGAGTTGATGTAATCTCCATTCTGTCTGTATTTTCTAATACAGTGACTACCTTCCTTGTCTGTTTTATCCCCAAAGTGTCCATCCCAGTCAGTGACATAGACAGTACCATCTAGAGGACTAATACAGACACCTATTGGATACTTCAGTTCATTTTGTCCAAAGCATCTGAGGACATTTCCATCTTCGTCACTAACCAATATTTGTTTATTCCAATAATCTGTCATGAAGTATTCATCATCAGCTGATATTGCTATATCACGAGGGCAGAAGTTCTTCTTAAACTGTGTAAATTTCATGAATTTCTTACATTTCCCATGAATATCAATGACTTGCATTCTGTGATTATCTCTATCAGCTACAACCATGTCACCATGTCTATTCAAGGTGACACTGTAAGGGTACTTGAAGTCTCCTTCATTACTTCCTTCTTTACCAATAGTCTTCACCAATCCTTTGATGACAGGTATTACCAATGGTGATCCTGGTATTAGTTCATCTCCTATCGCCATGGTAACTTGATATTTACCATCCACTTCACCATGTATCATTACAGTGTGTGTACCATCTTTGTTGTCAGTTACAGGAATGTCTTCTTGTGATCCATCTGGTTTGCTTACTTTCACTTTCACTTCTTGGTTTGGTATGACTGTCTTACCTCTGCTGTCTTTAGTTGTTATCAGTAACTTGACAGATTCACCTTTCACTAGTCTCTTTGGAATGTTTTCAACTGTACACAGAGATGGACATACATCATATCTCAGAACTCCCAGAATTCCATCAGTAGTGACATCACTACAAGGTTTGAATGTGACCACTTCCTGTTTAACCCCAGGTTTTGTTTCCATGGCAACTAACTCTTCAATTCGCTGTACAATTGTAGATTTACTGGACACAAGTTGAGCTGCACTGCCACGGTTAACTAATGCCTCTACATATCCAGATGTACTGATAATGTTTTCATATTTGAATTCTAAATCAGATATCTGAGTTTCTAATTGTTTGACCTGTAGATGGCAGTCTGTCTTCAAACCCTCTATCAATGTGCACTGCTGTTTTTCAATCATGTCAATCTGTGATTCAAGTTCCTTAATACTTCTCTTTATAGTTGTTTTGATAGCATTTGTACTGATTTCTGTTTGCTGGTTTACTTTCCTTTCCTCCACTTCAAACTGATCTTTCACTTTCTTACATACATCTACCACTTCAGTTTTACTTTCATCTGCCTCCTTTGCTTTCACTCTCAATTTCTCCACCATTTCTGACAACTCTTTGGAACACTCATCAGCCACAGTTTGTAGATATCTATGACTGTGTTCTGGAATACGGTGATCTATAATTGTACACTCTGAACAGATTGGTACTTGACACGTATCACAGAAATATTTGACTTCATTTGCAGGATGACCTTTGCAACGTTCAACAGACAAAATGGCGGATTGCATAGCAAACTTTGTGTTTTCATGTTCTTCTACAGACAGTACTGTATGTGAGCTAGCACGTTTCAGTATCTTGTGAACTAAATTCAGACAGTCATTACAGAAATACTGCTCACAATATCTACAAAATTTTGTAGCATCATTTTCCTCGCATGACTCACATTTATGTTGTGTTTTCTTTGCCTCTTCTGTTCTCTTCTCAACCACATCCAGTAGTGTGTTCATGAAAAAGTTGTTCTTCAATGCAGCAACTCCTCCAGATTTTAGATCTACTTCCTGCTGACATGTTGGACAGTGTAAGACTCCTTTTTTCTTTACAAGTGTCTCCAAACAGTGCAGACAGAATGTATGATGACATGGTAGAAGTTTAGGCACCTTGTATTGCTCCAAACAAATTGAACAGGACAGACAATGCTCTCCAATCTTATCCAGAATTTCTTCCGGCGTACCTCCAGAGGCAGCCGCCATGACGGCAGTCTACCAGAGTCTGAGTACCTATACAGGGCTGGTACATGCATCAGGTGACATAGAACTCCCTAGCTTATGACAAGTGAACAACTACTGTGGAATTCATGCAATGCTAATAGGGGAGAATTACCATGGAAACATACATATTTGTTACTGAGATAGAGTGCCCTTCACCCAGCTGTATCTCATAAACCAAATCTCAAAGTTCATAAGTTGGAGTGGTACAAATTCTTTCACTTTGCAATGTTATTTTTATCTTTAATATTGGACTCAGTCCAATTGTATGAAATAGTGAACCAATAAATCCATTGTTGTTGCTGGTTAAAAATCAACTACTTCGTATCACATTCCTTTGTTTATATGAAGACTAATAACTTATAATGAAACACAGGTTGAAAATTTCACTGCAAACTTTTGATTTGAATAGATTTCACTTCACTTTAAAAGTGATTTCAACATTAAGGTGTTAACAAATACTTTGTTTAATCCACTCTCAATCAGGGTAAACACAAAAAATAAAAAGTTAAGGAAAACAGGATTACAATTTTGAGTTTAATTAGCCATAAGAACTCTACTCAGAGATATTTATATATAAGTTTTTATGTATTTCAGGAACAGCTCAGTATTTCTAATATGTAAATATAATGTGTGTATGTTTTCAACTCATCACTAAGTATACATGTACATTGACTACATTGTTATGCAGACAATGACAAATTCTACGAATCAGACGTTTGAAGTCACAGCTGAATAGGTGTGACCCAGATTCTGACATCGTTTGTGTACATGTGAGGTCAAAGGTCAAGCAGTTCATTCGAGGTAATACATACACACCACTAGTGCTGACAGAGAGAATGATTTAATGGTTTCACCACTTGGGGGCGCTTGTCTAGAGATATGATATTTGTGTTGTAGTGAGTGGTGGAATGGCAGAATATTTCAGAACTGCTGTTTAGATGGTTTAAAGTCCTACTCTGTATATAAATAGTGGTCAGATTAAGATGACACTCATTATACTAGATGACTTTGACCTACTCTGTATATAAATAGTGGTCAGATTAAGATGACACTCATTATACTAGATGACTTTGACCTACTCTGTATATAAATAGTGGTCAGATTAAGATGACACTCATTACACTAGATGACTTTGACCTACTCTGTATATAAATAGTGGTCAGATTAAGATGACACTCATTATGCTAGATGACTTTGACCATGTAACACACTCACAGAGCTCATACAGCACCTATGAAACTGTAGATGACTTTGACCATGTAACACACTCACAGAGCTAATACAGCACCTATGAATCTGTAGATGACTTTGACCATGTAACACACTCACAGAGCTCATAAAGCACCTATGAAACTGTAGATGACTTTGACCATGTAACACACTCACAGAGCTAATAAAGCACCTATGAAACTGTAGATGACTTTGACCATGTAACACACTCACAGAGCTCATAAAGCACCTATGAAACTGTAGATGACTTTGACCATGTAACACACTCACAGAGCTCATAAAGCACCTATGAAACTGTAGATGACTTTGACCATGTAACACACTCACAGAGCTCATAAAGCACCTATGAAACTGTAGATGACTTTGACCATGTAACACACTCACAGAGCTCATAAAGCACCTATGAAACTGTAGATGACTTTGACCATGTAACACACTCACAGAGCTCATAAAGCACCTATGAAACTGTAGATGACTTTGACCATGTAACACACTCACAGAGCTCATAAAGCACCTATGAAACTGTAGATGACTTTGACCATGTAACACACTCACAGAGCTCATAAAGCACCTATGAAACTGTAGATGACTTTGACCATGTAACACACTCACAGAGCTCATAAAGCACCTATGAAACTGTAGATGACTTTGACCATGTAACACACTCACAGAGCTCATAAAGCACCTATGAAACTGTAGATGACTTTGACCATGTAACACACTCACAGAGCTCATAAAGCACCTATGAAACTGTAGATGACTTTGACCATGTAACACACTCACAGAGCTCATACAGCACCTATGAAAGTGTCATTTTAGAGAGTATTACAGAATTTGTTATCTCCTAATGTTGGACTTCAGTATTATGAATATACAGGAAAGAAATCTGTCACTGTATTTTTTGAAATTAGTTGTGCTGTATGGACTGTATTCGTGAAAATGTTTGTG
The DNA here is from genome assembly GCF_964340395.1 of Glandiceps talaboti. Lineage (NCBI taxonomy): Eukaryota > Metazoa > Hemichordata > Enteropneusta > Spengelidae > Glandiceps > Glandiceps talaboti. Next base: position 10,120,989 of record NC_135571.1, read on the forward strand.
TGATATACATCAGAAATGCCAAGACACTGACCTAGGATTGAAAATTAGCCCTTTAAGGTTGAAGACCAGCCTACTTGATCAGCTCTTCAAGACAGTCAGTCAGTCAGTCAGTCAGTCAGTCAGTCAGTCAGTCAGACAGTCAGTCAGTCAGTCAGTCAGTCAGTCAGTCAGTCAGTCAGACAGTCAGTCAGACAGTCAGTCAGTCAGTCAGTAAGAAACACCCTATACCTAGTTTTCATATTAATCTTTATACAGCACTTTATATTATTGTGTTCATATACTTCAAAGTATTTTACAAATATTATTCCTGACATGGACCTATAATGGTCTAAGTTTTTTTAATACTGACTGAGGTATCCTAGGGTTCTTATGTATCTTGTCTATGCCTCATATCACATGTCACCTTTGTGCCAGAAATGGGATATTGCACAGAAGGACGGACCTTGTTCCATTCATAGTAAAACTTAGTACACTATGTTGATATCATTCAGTCAATACAACTATTTCATTGTTCCATTCATAGTAAAACTTAGTACACTATGTTGATATCATTCAGTCTATACAACTATTTCATTGTTCCATTCATAGTAAAACTTAGTACACTATGTTGATATCATTCAGTCTATATAACTATTTCATTGTTCCATTCATAGTAAAACTTAGTACACTATGTTGATATCATTCAGTCTATACAACTATTTCATTGTTCCATTCATAGTAAAACTTAGTACACTATGTTGATATCATTCAGTCTATACAACTATTTCATTGTTCCATTCATAGTAAAACTTAGTACACTATGTTGATATCATTCAGTCTATATAACTATTTCATTGTTCCATTCATAGTAAAACTTAGTACACTATGTTGATATCATTCAGTCTATACAACTATTTCATTGTTCCATTCATAGTAAAACTTAGTACACTATGTTGATATCATTCAGTCTATATAACTATTTCATTGTTCCATTCATAGTAAAACTTAGTACACTATGTTGATATCATTCAGTCTATACAACTATTTCATTGTTCCATTCATAGTAAAACTTAGTACACTATGTTGATATCATTCAGTCTATATAACTATTTCATTGTTCCATTCATAGTAAAACTTAGTACACTATGTTGATATCATTCAGTCTATACAACTATTTCATTGTTCCATTCATAGTAAAACTTAGTACACTATGTTGATATCATTCAGTCTATACAACTATTTCATTGTTCCATTCATAGTAAAACTTAGTACACTATGTTGATATCATTCAGTCAATACAACTATTTCATTGTTCCATTCATAGTAAAACTTAGTACACTATGTTGATATCATTCAGTCTATATAACTATTTCATTGTTCCATTCATAGTAAAACTTAGTACACTATGTTGATATCATTCAGTCTATACAACTATTTCATTATTCCATTCATAGTAAAACTTAGTACACTATGTTGATATCATTCAGTCTATACAACTATTTCATTGTTCCATTTATAGTAAAACTTAGTACACTATGTTGATATCATTCAGTCAATACAACTATTTCATTGTTCCATTTATAGTAAAACTTAGTACACTATGTTGATATCATTCAGTCAATATAACTATTTCATTGTTCCATTTATAGTAAAACTTAGTACACTATGTTGATATCATTCAGTCAATACAACTATTTCATTGTTCCATTTATAGTAAAACTTAGTACACTATGTTGATATCATTCAGTCTATATAACTATTTCATTGTTCCATTCATAGTAAAACTTAGTACACTATGTTGATATCATTCAGTCTATACAACTATTTCATTGTTCCATTCATAGTAAAACTTAGTACACTATGTTGATATCATTCAGTCAATACAACTATTTCATTGTTCCATTCATAGTAAAACTTAGTACACTATGTTGATATCATTCAGTCTATACAACTATTTCATTGTTCCATTCATAGTAAAACTTAGTACACTATGTTGATATCATTCAGTCTATATAACTATTTCATTGTTCCATTCATAGTAAAACTTAGTACACTATGTTGATATCATTCAGTCTATACAACTATTTCATTGTTCCATTCATAGTAAAACTTAGTACACTATGTTGATATCATTCAGTCTATACAACTATTTCATTGTTCCATTCATAGTAAAACTTAGTACACTATGTTGATATCATTCAGTCTATACAACTATTTCATTGTTCCATTTATAGTAAAACTTAGTACACTATGTTGATATCATTCAGTCTATATAACTATTTCATTGTTCCATTCATAGTAAAACTTAGTACACTATGTTGATATCATTCAGTCTATATAACTATTTCATTGTTCCATTCATAGTAAAACTTAGTACACTATGTTGATATCATTCAGTCTATATAACTATTTCATTGTTCCATTTATAGTAAAACTTAGTACACTATGTTGATATCATTCAGTCTATACAACTATTTCATTGTTCCATTCATAGTAAAACTTAGTACACTATGTTGATATCATTCAGTCTATACAACTATTTCATTGTTCCATTCATAGTAAAACTTAGTACACTATGTTGATATCATTCAGTCAATACAACTATTTCATTGTTCCATTCATAGTAAAACTTAGTACACTATGTTGATATCATTCAGTCAATACAACTATTTCATTGTTCCATTTATAGTAAAACTTAGTACACTATGTTGATATCATTCAGTCAATACAACTATTTCATTGTTCCATTCATAGTAAAACTTAGTACACTATGTTGATATCATTCAGTCTATACAACTATTTCATTGTTCCATTCATAGTAAAACTTAGTACACTATGTTGATATCATTCAGTCTATACAACTATTTCATTGTTCCATTCATAGTAAAACTTAGTACACTATGTTGATATCATTCAGTCAATACAACTATTTCATTGTTCCATTTATAGTAAAACTTAGTACACTATGTTGATATCATTCAGTCAATACAACTATTTCATTGTTCCATTTATAGTAAAACTTAGTACACTATGTTGATATCATTCAGTCAATACAACTATTTCATTGTTCCATTTATAGTAAAACTTAGTACACTATGTTGATATCATTCAGTCTATACAACTATTTCATTGTTCCATTTATAGTAAAACTTAGTACACTATGTTGATATCATTCAGTCTATACAACTATTTCATTGTTCCATTCATAGTAAAACTTAGTACACTATGTTGATATCATTCAGTCAATACAACTATTTCATTGTTCCATTCATAGTAAAACTTAGTACACTATGTTGATATCATTCAGTCAATACAACTATTTCATTGTTCCATTTATAGTAAAACTTAGTACACTATGTTGATATCATTCAGTCTATACAACTATTTCATTATTCCATTCATAGTAAAACTTAGTACACTATGTTGATATCATTCAGTCTATACAACTATTTCATTGTTCCATTCATAGTAAAACTTAGTACACTATGTTGATATCATTCAGTCTATACAACTATTTCATTGTTCCATTCATAGTAAAACTTAGTACACTATGTTGATATCATTCAGTCAATACAACTATTTCATTGTTCCATTTATAGTAAAACTTAGTACACTATGTTGATATCATTCAGTCAATACAACTATTTCATTGTTCCATTCATAGTAAAACTTAGTACACTATGTTGATATCATTCAGTCTATACAACTATTTCATTGTTCCATTCATAGTAAAACTTAGTACACTATGTTGATATCATTCAGTCTATACAACTATTTCATTGTTCCATTTATAGTAAAACTTAGTACACTATGTTGATATCATTCAGTCAATACAACTATTTCATTGTTCCATTCATAGTAAAACTTAGTACACTATGTTGATATCATTCAGTCTATACAACTATTTCATTGTTCCATTCATAGTAAAACTTAGTACACTATGTTGATATCATTCAGTCTATACAACTATTTCATTGTTCCATTTATAGTAAAACTTAGTACACTATGTTGATATCATTCAGTCTATATAACTATTTCATTGTTCCATTTATAGTAAAACTTAGTACACTATGTTGATATCATTCAGTCTATATAACTATTTCATTGTTCCATTCATAGTAAAACTTAATACACTATGTTGATATCATTCAGTCTATACAACTATTTCATTGTTCCATTCATAGTAAAACTTAGTACACTATGTTGATATCATTCAGTCTATACAACTATTTCATTGTTCCATTCATAGTAAAACTTAGTACACTATGTTGATATCATTCAGTCAATACAACTATTTCATTGTTCCATTCATAGTAAAACTTAGTACACTATGTTGATATCATTCAGTCAATACAACTATTTCATTGTTCCATTTATAGTAAAACTTAGTACACTATGTTGATATCATTCAGTCAATACAACTATTTCATTGTTCCATTCATAGTAAAACTTAGTACACTATGTTGATATCATTCAGTCAATACAACTATTTCATTGTTCCATTCATAGTAAAACTTAGTACACTATGTTGATATCATTCAGTCTATACAACTATTTCATTGTTCCATTCATAGTAAAACTTAGTACACTATGTTGATATCATTCAGTCTATACAACTATTTCATTGTTCCATTCATAGTAAAACTTAGTACACTATGTTGATATCATTCAGTCAATACAACTATTTCATTGTTCCATTCATAGTAAAACTTAGTACACTATGTTGATATCATTCAGTCTATACAACTATTTCATTGTTCCATTCAAAGTAAAACTTAGTACACTATGTTGATATCATTCAGTCTATACAACTATTTCATTATTCCATTCATAGTAAAACTTAGTACACTATGTTGATATCATTCAGTCTATACAACTATTTCATTGTTCCATTCATAGTAAAACTTAGTACACTATGTTGATATCATTCAGTCTATATAACTATTTCATTATTCCATTCATAGTAAAACTTAGTACACTATGTTGATATCATTCAGTCTATATAACTATTTCATTGTTCCATTCATAGTAAAACTTAGTACACTATGTTGATATCATTCAGTCTATACAACTATTTCATTGTTCCATTTATAGTAAAACTTAGTACACTATGTTGATATCATTCAGTCTATACAACTATTTCATTGTTCCATTCATAGTAAAACTTAGTACACTATGTTGATATCATTCAGTCTATACAACTATTTCATTGTTCCATTCATAGTAAAACTTAGTACACTATGTTGATATCATTCAGTCTATACAACTATTTCATTGTTCCATTCATAGTAAAACTTAGTACACTATGTTGATATCATTCAGTCTATACAACTATTTCATTGTTCCATTCATAGTAAAACTTAGTACACTATGTTGATATCATTCAGTCTATATAACTATTTCATTGTTCCATTTATAGTAAAACTTAGTACACTATGTTGATATCATTCAGTCTATATAACTATTTCATTGTTCCATTTATAGTAAAACTTAGTACACTATGTTGATATCATTCAGTCTATACAACTATTTCATTGTTCCATTCATAGTAAAACTTAGTACACTATGTTGATATCATTCAGTCAATACAACTATTTCATTGTTCCATTCATAGTAAAACTTAGTACACTATGTTGATATCATTCAGTCTATACAACTATTTCATTGTTCCATTCATAGTAAAACTTAGTACACTATGTTGATATCATTCAGTCAATACAACTATTTCATTGTTCCATTCATAGTAAAACTTAGTACACTATGTTGATATCATTCAGTCAATACAACTATTTCATTGTTCCATTCATAGTAAAACTTAGTACACTATGTTGATATCATTCAGTCAATACAACTATTTCATTGTTCCATTTATAGTAAAACTTAGTACACTATGTTGATATCATTCAGTCTATACAACTATTTCATTGTTCCATTCATAGTAAAACTTAGTACACTATGTTGATATCATTCAGTCTATACAACTATTTCATTGTTCCATTCATAGTAAAACTTAGTACACTATGTTGATATCATTCAGTCTATACAACTATTTCATTGTTCCATTCATAGTAAAACTTAGTACACTATGTTGATATCATTCAGTCAATACAACTATTTCATTGTTCCATTCATAGTAAAACTTAGTACACTATGTTGATATCATTCAGTCAATACAACTATTTCATTATTCCATTCATAGTAAAACTTAGTACACTATGTTGATATCATTCAGTCTATACAACTATTTCATTGTTCCATTCATAGTAAAACTTAGTACACTATGTTGATATCATTCAGTCTATATAACTATTTCATTGTTCCATTTATAGTAAAACTTAGTACACTATGTTGATATCATTCAGTCAATACAACTATTTCATTGTTCCATTCATAGTAAAACTTAGTACACTATGTTGATATCATTCAGTCTATACAACTATTTCATTATTCCATTCATAGTAAAACTTAGTACACTATGTTGATATCATTCAGTCACTACAACTATTTCATTGTTCCATTCATAGTAAAACTTAGTACACTATGTTGATATCATTCAGTCAATACAACTATTTCATTGTTCCATTCATAGTAAAACTTAGTACACTATGTTGATATCATTCAGTCTATACAACTATTTCATTGTTCCATTCATAGTAAAACTTAGTACACTATGTTGATATCATTCAGTCAATACAACTATTTCATTGTTCCATTCATAGTAAAACTTAGTACACTATGTTGATATCATTCAGTCTATACAACTATTTCATTATTCCATTCATAGTAAAACTTAGTACACTATGTTGATATCATTCAGTCAATACAACTATTTCATTGTTCCATTCATAGTAAAACTTAGTACACTATGTTGATATCATTCAGTCAATACAACTATTTCATTGTTCCATTCATAGTAAAACTTAGTACACTATGTTGATATCATTCAGTCTATACAACTATTTCATTGTTCCATTCATAGTAAAACTTAGTACACTATGTTGATATCATTCAGTCAATATAACTATTTCATTGTTCCATTCATAGTAAAACTTAGTACACTATGTTGATATCATTCAGTCTATACAACTATTTCATTATTCCATTCATAGTAAAACTTAGTACACTATGTTGATATCATTCAGTCAATATAACTATTTCATTGTTCCATTCATAGTAAAACTTAGTACACTATGTTGATATCATTCAGTCTATACAACTATTTCATTGTTCCATTCACAGTAAAACTTAGTACACTATGTTGATATCATTCAGTCTATACAACTATTTCATTGTTCCATTCATAGTAAAACTTAGTACACTATGTTGATATCATTCAGTCTATACAACTATTTCATTGTTCCATTCATAGTAAAACTTAGTACACTATGTTGATATCATTCAGTCTATACAACTATTTCATTGTTCCATTCACAGTAAAACTTAGTACACTATGTTGATATCATTGATCAGTCTATACAACTATTTCATTATTCCATTCATAGTAAAACTTAGTACACTATGTTGATATCATTCAGTCAATACAACTATTTCATTGTTCCATTCATAGTAAAACTTAGTACACAATGTTGATATCATTCAGTGTACAATTATTTCATTGTTCCATTCATAGTAAAACTTAGTACACTATGTTGATATCATTCAGTCTATACAACTATTTCATTGTTCCATTCATAGTAAAACTTAGTACACTATGTTGATATCATTCAGTCTATATAACTATTTCATTGTTCCATTCATAGTAAAACTTAGTACACTATGTTGATATCATTCAGTCCATACAACTATTTCATTGTTCCATTCATAGTAAAACTTAGTACACTATGTTGATATCATTCAGTCTATACAACTATTTCATTGTTCCATTCATAGTAAAACTTAGTACACTATGTTGATATCATTCAGTCTATACAACTATTTCATTGTTCCATTCATAGTAAAACTTAGTACACTATGTTGATATCATTCAGTCTATACAACTATTTCATTGTTCCATTCATAGTAAAACTTAGTACACTATGTTGATATCATTCAGTCTATACAACTATTTCATTGTTCCATTCATAGTAAAACTTAGTACACTATGTTGATATCATTCAGTCTATACAACTATTTCATTGTTCCATTCACAGTAAAACTTAGTACACTATGTTGATATCATTCAGTCTATATAACTATTTCATTGTTCCATTCATAGTAAAACTTAGTACACTATGTTGATATTATTCAGTCTATACAACTATTTCATTGTTCCATTCATAGTAAAACTTAGTACACTATGTTGATATCATTCAGTCTATACAACTATTTCATTATTCCATTCATAGTAAAACTTAGTACACTATGTTGATATCATTCAGTCTATACAACTATTTCATTGTTCCATTCATAGTAAAACTTAGTACACTATGTTGATATCATTCAGTCAATACAACTATTTCATTGTTCCATTCATAGTAAAACTTAGTACACTATGTTGATATCATTCAGTCTATACAACTATTTCATTGTTCCATTCATAGTAAAACTTAGTACACTATGTTGATATCATTCAGTCAATACAACTATTTCATTGTTCCATTCATAGTAAAACTTAGTACACTATGTTGATATCATTCAGTCTATACAACTATTTCATTGTTCAATTCATAGTAAAACTTAGTACACTATGTTGATATCATTCAGTCTATACAACTATTTCATTGTTCCATTCATAGTAAAACTTAGTACACTATGTTGATATCATTCAGTCTATACAACTATTTCATTGTTCCATTCATAGTAAAACTTAGTACACTATGTTGATATCATTCAGTCTATACAACTATTTCATTGTTCCATTCATAGTAAAACTTAGTACACTATGTTGATATCATTCAGTCTATATAACTATTTCATTGTTCCATTCATAGTAAAACTTAGTACACTATGTTGATATCATTCAGTCTATACAACTATTTCATTGTTCCATTCATAGTAAAACTTAGTACACTATGTTGATATCATTCAGTCTATACAACTATTTCACTGTTCTATTCATAGTAAAACTTAGTACACTATGTTGATATCATTCAGTCTATATAACTATTTTATTGTTCCATTCATAGTAAAACTTAGTACACTGTGTTGATGTCATTCAGTCAATACAACTATTTCATTGTTACATTCATAGTAAAACTTAGTACACTGTGTTGATATCATTCAGTCAATACAACTATTTCATTGTTCCATTCATAGTAAAACTTAGTACACTATGTTGATATCATTCAGTCTATATAACTATTTTATTGTTCCATTCATAGTAAAACTTAGTACACTGTGTTGATGTCATTCAGTCTATACAACTATTTCATTGTTCCATTTATAGTAAAACTTAGTACACTATGTTGATATCATTCAGTCTATACAACTATTTCATTGTTCCATTCATAGTAAAACTTAGTACACTATGTTGATATCATTCAGTCAATACAACTATTTCATTGTTCCATTCATAGTAAATCTTAGTACACTATGTTGATATCATTCAGTCTATATAACTATTTCACTGTTCCATTCATAGTAAAACTTAGTACACTATGTTGATATCATTCAGTCTATACAACTATTTCATTGTTCCATTTATAGTAAAACTTAGTACACTATGTTGATATCATTCAGTCAATACAACTATTTCATTGTTCCATTCATAGTAAAACTTAGTACACTATGTTGATATCATTCAGTCAATACAACTATTTCATTGTTCCATTCATAGTAAAACTTAGTACACTATGTTGATATCATTCAGTCTATACAACTATTTCATTGTTCCATTCATAGTAAAACTTAGTACACTATGTTGATATTATTCAGTCTATACAACTATTTCATTATTCCATTCACAGTAAAACTTAGTACACTATGTTGATATCATTCAGTCTATACAACTATTTCATTGTTCCATTCATAGTAAAACTTAGTACACTATGTTGATATCATTCAGTCAATACAACTATTTCATTGTTCCATTCATAGTAAAACTTAGTACACTGTGTTGATATCATTCAGTCAATACAACTATTTCATTGTTCCATTCATAGTAAAACTTAGTACACTATGTTGATATCATTCAGTCTATACAACTATTTCATTGTTCCATTCATAGTAAAACTTAGTACACTATGTTGATATCATTCAGTCTATACAACTATTTCATTGTTCCATTCATAGTAAAACTTAGTACACTATGTTGATATCATTCAGTCTATATAACTATTTTATTGTTCCATTCATAGTAAAACTTAGTATACTATGTTGATATCATTCAGTCCATACAACTATTTCATTGTTCCATTCATAGTAAAACTTAGTACACTATGTTGATATCATTCAGTCTATACAACTATTTCATTGTTCCATTCATAGTAAAACTTAGTACACTATGTTGATATCATTCAGTCTATACAACTATTTCATTGTTCCATTCATAGTAAAACTTAGTACACTATGTTGATATCATTCAGTCTATACAACTATTTCATTGTTCCATTCATAGTAAAACTTAGTACACTATGTTGATATCATTGATCAGTCTATACAACTATTTCATAGTTCCATTCATAGTAAAACTTAGTACACTATGTTGATATCATTGATCAGTCTATACAACTATTTCATTATTCCATTCATAGTAAAACTTAGTACACTATGTTGATATCATTCAGTCTATACAACTATTTCATTGTTCCATTTATAGTAAAACTTAGTACACTATGTTGATATCATTCAGTCAATACAACTATTTCATTGTTCCATTTATAGTAAAACTTAGTACACTATGTTGATATCATTCAGTCAATACAACTATTTCATTGTTCCATTTATAGTAAAACTTAGTACACTATGTTGATATCATTCAGTCCATACAACTATTTCATTGTTCCATTCATAGTAAAACTTAGTACACTATGTTGATATCATTGATCAGTCTATACAACTATTTCATTATTCCATTCATAGTAAAACTTAGTACACTATGTTGATATCATTCAGTCTATATAACTATTTCATTGTTCCATTCATAGTAAAACTTAGTACACTATGTTGATATCATTCAGTCAATACAACTATTTCATTGTTCCATTCATAGTAAAACTTAGTACACTATGTTGATATCATTCAGTCTATACAACTATTTCATTGTTCCATTCATAGTAAAACTTAGTACACTATGTTGATATCATTCAGTCTATACAACTATTTCATTGTTCAATTCATAGTAAAACTTAGTACACTATGTTGATATCATTCAGTCAATACAACTATTTCATTGTTCCATTCATAGTAAAACTTAGTACACAATGTTGATATCATTCAGTGTACAATTATTTCATTGTTCCATTCATAGTAAAACTTAGTACACTATGTTGATATCATTCAGTCTATACAACTATTTCATTGTTCCATTCATAGTAAAACTTAGTACACTATGTTGATATCATTCAGTCAATACAACTATTTCATTGTTCCATTCATAGTAAAACTTAGTACACTATGTTGATATCATTCAGTCAATACAACTATTTCATTGTTCCATTCATAGTAAAACTTAGTACACTATGTTGATATCATTCAGTCAATACAACTATTTCATTGTTCCATTCATAGTAAAACTTAGTACACTATGTTGATATCATTCAGTCAATACAACTATTTCATTGTTCCATTCATAGTAAAACTTAGTACACTATGTTGATATCATTCAGTCTATACAACTATTTCATTGTTCCATTCATAGTAAAACTTAGTACACTATGTTGATATCATTCAGTCTATACAACTATTTCATTGTTCCATTCATAGTAAAACTTAGTACACTATGTTGATATCATTCAGTCTATACAACTATTTCATTGTTCCATTCATAGTAAAACTTAGTACACTATGTTGATATCATTCAGTCAATACAACTATTTCATTGTTCCATTCATAGTAAAACTTAGTACACTATGTTGATATCATTCAGTCTATACAACTATTTCATTGTTCCATTCATAGTAAAACTTAGTACACTATGTTGATATCATTCAGTCAATACAACTATTTCATTGTTCCATTCATAGTAAAACTTAGTACACTATGTTGATATCATTCAGTCTATACAACTATTTCATTGTTCCATTCATAGTAAAACTTAGTACACAATGTTGATATCATTCAGTCTATACAACTATTTTATTATTCCATTCATAGTAAAACTTAGTACACTATGTTGATATCATTCAGTCTATACAACTATTTCATTGTTCCATTCATAGTAAAACTTAGTACACTATGTTGATATCATTCAGTCTATACAACTATTTCATTGTTCCATTTATAGTAAAACTTAGTACACTATGTTGATATCATTCAGTCAATACAACTATTTCATTGTTCCATTCATAGTAAAACTTAGTACACTATGTTGATATCATTCAGTCTATACAACTATTTCATTGTTCCATTCATAGTAAAACTTAGTACACTATGTTGATATCATTCAGTCAATACAACTATTTCATTGTTCCATTCATAGTAAAACTTAGTACACTATGTTGATATCATTCAGTCAATACAACTATTTCATTGTTCCATTCATAGTAAAACTTAGTACACTATGTTGATATCATTCAGTCAATATAACTATTTCATTGTTCCATTCATAGTAAAACTTAGTACACTATGTTGATATCATTCAGTCTATACAACTATTTCATTGTTCCATTCATAGTAAAACTTAGTACACTATGTTGATATCATTCAGTCAATACAACTATTTCATTGTTCCATTCATAGTAAAACTTAGTACACTATGTTGATATCATTCAGTCTATACAACTATTTCATTGTTCCATTTATAGTAAAACTTAGTACACTATGTTGATATCATTCAGTCTATACAACTATTTCATTGTTCCATTTATAGTAAAACTTAGTACACTATGTTGATATCATTGATCAGTCTATACAACTATTTCATTGTTCCATTCATAGTAAAACTTAGTACACTATGTTGATATCATTCAGTCAATACAACTATTTCATTGTTCCATTCATAGTAAAACTTAGTACACTATGTTGATATCATTCAGTCTATACAACTATTTCATTGTTCCATTCATAGTAAAACTTAGTACACTATGTTGATATCATTCAGTCAATACAACTATTTCATTGTTCCATTCATAGTAAAACTTAGTACACTATGTTGATATCATTCAGTCTATACAACTATTTCATTGTTCCATTCATAGTAAAACTTAGTACACTATGTTGATATCATTCAGTCAATACAACTATTTCATTGTTCCATTCATAGTAAAACTTAGTACACTATGTTGATATCATTCAGTCTATATAACTATTTCATTGTTCCATTCATAGTAAAACTTAGTACACTATGTTGATATCATTCAGTCAATACAACTATTTCATTGTTCCATTCATAGTAAAACTTAGTACACTATGTTGATATCATTCAGTCTATATAACTATTTCATTGTTCCATTCATAGTAAAACTTAGTACACTATGTTGATATCATTCAGTCTATATAACTATTTCATTGTTCCATTCATAGTAAAACTTAGTACACTATGTTGATATCATTCAGTCAATACAACTATTTCATTGTTCCATTCATAGTAAAACTTAGTACACTATGTTGATATCATTCAGTCTATACAACTATTTCATTGTTCCATTCATAGTAAAACTTAGTACACTATGTTGATATCATTCAGTCAATACAACTATTTCATTGTTCCATTCATAGTATAACTTAATACACTATGTTGATATCATTCAGTCTATACAACTATTTCATTGTTCCATTCATAGTAAAACTTAGTACACTATGTTGATATCATTCAGTCTATATAACTATTTCATTGTTCCATTCATAGTAAAACTTAGTACACTATGTTGATATCATTCAGTCTATACAACTATTTCATTGTTCCATTCATAGTAAAACTTAGTACACTATGTTGATATCATTCAGTCAATACAACTATTTCATTGTTCCATTCATAGTAAAACTTAGTACACTATGTTGATATCATTCAGTCTATACAACTATTTCATTGTTCCATTCATAGTAAAACTTAGTACACTATGTTGATATCATTCAGTCTATACAACTATTTCATTGTTCCATTCATAGTAAAACTTAGTACACTATGTTGATATCATTCAGTCTATACAACTATTTCATTGTTCCATTCATAGTAAAACTTAGTACACTATGTTGATATCATTCAGTCTATACAACTATTTCATTGTTCCATTCATAGTAAAACTTAGTACACTATGTTGATATCATTCAGTCTATACAACTATTTCATTGTTCCATTTATAGTAAAACTTAGTACACTATGTTGATATCATTCAGTCTATACAACTATTTCATTGTTCCATTCATAGTAAAACTTAGTACACTATGTTGATATCATTCAGTCTATATAACTATTTCATTGTTCCATTCATAGTAAAACTTAGTACACTATGTTGATATCATTCAGTCTATACAACTATTTCATTGTTCCATTCATAGTAAAACTTAGTACACTATGTTGATATCATTTAGTCAATACAACTATTTCATTGTTCCATTCATAGTAAAACTTAGTACACTATGTTGATATCATTTAGTCAATACAACTATTTCATTGTTCCATTCATAGTAAAACTTAGTACACTATGTTGATATCATTTAGTCAATACAACTATTTCATTGTTCCATTCATAGTAAAACTTAGTACACTATGTTGATATCATTCAGTCTATACAACTATTTCATTGTTCAATTCATAGTAAAACTTAGTACACTATGTTGATATCATTCAGTCTATACAACTATTTCATTGTTCCATTCATAGTAAAACTTAGTACACTATGTTGATATCATTCAGTCTATACAACTATTTCATTGTTCCATTCATAGTAAAACTTAGTACACTATGTTGATATCATTCAGTCTATACAACTATTTCATTGTTCCATTCATAGTAAAACTTAGTACACTATGTTGATATCATTCAGTCTATACAACTATTTCATTGTTCCATTCATAGTAAAACTTAGTACACTATGTTGATATCATTCAGTCTATATAACTATTTCATTGTTCCATTCATAGTAAAACTTAGTACACTATGTTGATATCATTCAGTCTATACAACTATTTCATTGTTCCATTCATAGTAAAACTTAGTACACTATGTTGATATCATTCAGTCTATATAACTATTTCATTGTTCCATTCATAGTAAAACTTAGTACACTATGTTGATATCATTCAGTCTATACAACTATTTCATTGTTCCATTCATAGTAAAACTTAGTACACTATGTTGATATCATTTAGTCAATACAACTATTTCATTGTTCCATTCATAGTAAAACTTAGTACACTATGTTGATATCATTCAGTCTATACAACTATTTCATTGTTCCATTCATAGTAAAACTTAGTACACTATGTTGATATCATTCAGTCTATATAACTATTTCATTGTTCCATTCATAGTAAAACTTAGTACACTATGTTGATATCATTTAGTCAATACAACTATTTCATTGTTCCATTCATAGTAAAACTTAGTACACTATGTTGATATCATTTAGTCAATACAACTATTTCATTGTTCCATTCATAGTAAAACTTAGTACACTATGTTGATATCATTCAGTCTATACAACTATTTCATTGTTCAATTCATAGTAAAACTTAGTACACTATGTTGATATCATTCAGTCTATACAACTATTTCATTGTTCCATTCATAGTAAAACTTAATACACTATGTTGATATCATTCAGTCAATACAACTATTTCATACGTCATTTATTATATCATTTACTACATATCATAATCATTCCATCCCTGATTCACATCACTTCAGTATCATAGAAAAATTAAACTTAGCAGACATCAAATTTGTAAAGTTACATAAAAATTTTAAAAATCACATTAATTCTGATTAACCTTATACTAACAAAATGTTGTTCAATTATTTTAAGTAAGTTCTTTTTAACTGAATGCCAATATCAGGAAAATATGTTTTAATTTGTACCGTTTGATAACTTGTCAATATCTTCAACATTTTTTGAAAATTAAAGGCCAGGGTTTCAATCCCAGGTTCTCACATTAGTTTTATAGTGAACCATGAAGATTCAACATTTTAAATTAAAGGCCAGAGTTTCAATCCTAGGTTTTCACATTAGTTTTATAGTGAACCATGAGAATTCAACATTTTAAATTAAAGGCCAGGATTTCTACACTTGAGGAGGTATAATTATATTATTCTCCAATATTTTTTTTATTCACCCATAAAATATTTGTTACTAAAGAGTTTTGAAACTACTCATATCTCATGACTCGTAGCGACAAGGCCCCTTAGGTCACTCATATTTTCCTTGGCTGAATAAAAGAAAATATTGGAGAATAACATAATTATACCAGCGTCAGTAATAATATCAAAGACAAATCAGGGAATGTAATGGTAATTTTAAACATTTTGACTCATATTTCAAATACAGCAGAACCAGTAATGTACACATGTGTTGTCATGACATAGACACACATTGTTGTGACGTAGAATGATCAGGGTATAAATTCCATATTTTTTTGTTGAACTTGGCTTGTGCATAGTACAATATCTAATTACCGAAATTATTCTCCAATATTTTTCTTCATTCATCTGAAAAATACTCGTTACCAGAAGGTTTTGACACACATATTTTCCTTGGATGAATGAAGAAAAATATTGGGGAATAATATCTGATAACAACTTGTTTGACTGTTACATCTACTCTTTTGTCTGGTCCTGTATAAAGATCTATATATATGTATACAGTATAGGTATATCTCAAGAACTCATAATTCTGAGATTAAGTCACTTTGTAGATACAAATACCAGTACAAGTATTTTTAGACAATGATTTCACCTCCTATATGTACATATACATAGGGAATGTGTTCAAGTATACAAAGTACTTTCAATATCATATATTACACTTGATCATTTTTTTTTGTCTATTTATCTATTTTTGTTTTTTGTTTTGCTTCTTGGTTTTTTAGGGTTTTTTTGTTTTTTTTCTGCATATATGTATTCAGAATAACACTGTAAACTTATACAATATAGATGTTAATGTAATGTCAGTTTGTAGACTAAGATTCTAGTCTCATTGTCTAAACAAAAGTATTGGGCACTTGCCTGAGTGAGGGCGCTAACCCGAGTAAATACGGTCGATGTTAATGTAATGTCAGCTTTTAGACTTAGATTCCAGTCTCATTGTAAAGTTATTGTCTTAAATCAACTATAATATCTTTGACTGGTATATCAGTAGATACAATACCAATCTTTGTTGTCTGGTCCTGTATGTACATTAATACATGCAGGTTTCATTTTAAGCAACTCTCAGCTTAATGTCAGTTTTGTCACCACAAATGCCAGTCTTTTGGTCCAAATACTTTCAGACATTGATTGAACATATCAACCACTAGTTTGACTGGTACATCACAATATCACACCAATCTGTATTCTCTGTCCTGTATCTGTGTGAGTAGATTTAAATCAACTATAATAATCTCTGACTGGTATATCAATACATACCATACCAATCTTAATTGTCTGGCCCTGTATGTACATTTTATACATATACAGGTACACTTTACTCTGAGCTTAATGTCAGTTTGTAAGCATAGTTTCTAGTCTTACAGTACAAATACTTTCAGACAATTGTCACAATCAGCTACAACTAGTTTGACTGGTACATCAGAATATCCCAATAATCTGTATTGTCTGGCCCTCTATGTAGATTTATACATGTGGGTACATTTTACTCTCAACTTATATCACTGTAGACATAGTTTCTAGTCTTACAGTACAAATACTTTCAGACAGTGGTTTTTCCAATCAACTACAACTAGTTTGACTGGTACATCATTAGTCAATACTAGACCTTCAGGGTATTTCAGTCCATCTTCATCTCTATCAATACGACAGATGAATCTTCCACTCATGTCAAATTTCTGTACACGGTGTTTGCTATCACTGACATACAGATATCTGTCCTTGTCCATCACTATTCCACTTGGACCAAACAGCTGACCTTCACTTTGACCTGGGATCCCAAACTTGTACAGAAACTGGTCATCAGCATTGAAGACCTGGACACAGTGATTCTCAAAGTCAGTTACATACAAGATTCCTTGACTGTCAATGTACATGAAGAAGGGTCCTCTGAATTCACCATTCTTATCACCATACTTGCCAAAGGAGTTGATGTAATCTCCATTCTGTCTGTATTTTCTAATACAGTGACTACCTTCCTTGTCTGTGTTATCCCAAAACTGTCCATCCCAGTCAGTGACATAGACAGTACCATCTAGAGGACTAATACAGACACCTCTGGGATACTTCAGTTCATTTTGTCCAAAGCATCTGAGGACATTTCCATCCTCGTCACTAACCACTACTTGTTTATTCAAATCATCTGTCATGAAGTATTCATCATCAGCTGATATTGCTATATCATGAGGGCAAAAGTTTTCCTTAAACTGTGTAAATTTCAACACTTTCTTACATTTCCCATGAATATCAATGACTTGCATTCTGTAATTATCTCTATCAGCTACAACCATGTCACCATGTCTGTTCAAGGTGACACTACGAGGGTTATTGAAGCCATCTTCATTACTTCCTTCTTTACCAATAGTCTTCAACAATCCTTTGATGACAGGTAGTACCAATGGTGATCCTGGTATTGGTTGGTCTCCTATCACCATGGTAACTTGATATTTACCATCCACTTCACCATGTATCATTACAGTGTGTGTACCATCTTTGTTGTCAGTTACTGGGATGTCTTCTTCTGATCCATCTGGTTTTCTTACTTTCACTTTCACTTCTTGGTTTGGTATGACTGTCTTACCTCTGCTGTCATTAGTTGTTATCAGTAACTTGATAGATTCACCTTTCACTAGTCTCTTTGGAATGTTTTCAACTGTACACAGAGATGGACATACATCATATCTCAGAACTCCCAGAATTCCATCAGTAGTGACATCACTAGAAGGTTTGAATGTGACCACTTCCTGTTTAACCCCAGGTTTGGTTTCCATGGCAACCAAATCTTCAATTCGTTGCACAATTGCAGATTTACTGGACACAAGTTGAGCTGCACTGCCATGGTTAACTAATGCCTCTACATATCCAGATGTACTGATAATGTTTTCATATTTGAATTCTAAATCAGCAATCTGAGTTTCTAATTGTTTGACCTGTAGATGGCAGTCTGTCTTCAAACCCTCTATCAATGTACACTGCTGTTCTTCAATCATGTCAATCTGTGACTCAAGTTCCTTAATATTTCTCTTTATAGTTGTCTTGATAGAATTTGTGCTGATTTCTGTTTGCTGGTTTACTTTCCTTTCCTCCACTTCAAACTGATCTTTCACTTTCTTACATACATCTACCACTTCAGTTTTACTTTCATCTGCCTCCTTTGCTTTCACTCTCAATTTGTCCACCATTTTTGACAACTCTTTGGCAGACTCATCAGCCACAGTTTGTAGATATCTATGACTGTGGTCTGGAATACGGTGATCTATAATTGTACACTCCATACAGATTGGTACTTGACAGGTATCACAGAAATATTTGACTTCACTTGCAGGATGACCTTTGCAACGTTCAACAGACAAAATGGCCGACTGCATAGAATACTTTGTCTTTTCATGTTCTTCTAGTGACAGTACTGTATGTGAGCTAGCACGTTTCATTTTCCTGTGAAATGACTTTAGACAATCATCACAGAAATACTGCTCACAATCTCTACAAAAATGTGAAGCATCATTTTCCTCACAAAACTCACATTTATGTTGTGTTTTCTTTGCCTCTTCTGTTCTCTTCTCAACCACATCCAGTAGTGTGTTCATGAAAAAATTGTTCTTCAATGCAGCAACTCCTCCAGATTTTAGATCAACTTCCTGCTGACATGTCGGACAGTTTAAGACTCCTTTTTTCTTGACAAGTGTCTCCAAACAGTGCAGACAGAAAGTATGATGACATGGTAGAAGTTTAGGTACCTTGTATTGCTCCAAACAAATTGAACAGGACAGACAATGCTCTCCAATCTTATCCAGAATTTCTTCCGGCGTACCTCCAGAGGCAGCCGCCATGATGGCAGTCTACTAGAGTCTGAGTACCTGTACAGGACTGGTACATGCATCAGGTGACATAGAACTCCCTAGCTTATGACAAGTGAACAACTACTGTAGAATTCATGCAATGCTAATAGGGGAGAATTACCATGGAAACATACATATTTGTCACTGAGATAGAGTGCCCTTCACCAAACTGTATCTCATAAACCAAATCTCAAAGTTCATAAGTTGGAGTGGTACTGTGTAATATTAAATTCTTTCACTTTGTAATGTTATTTTTACCTTAAATATTGGACTCAGTCCAATTGTGAACCAATAAATCCATTGTTGTTGCTGGTTAAAAATCAACTACTTCGTATCACATTCCTTTGTTTATATGAAGTAACTTATAATGAAACACAGGTTGAAAATTTCACTGCAAACTTTTGATTTGAATAGATTTCACTTCATTTTAAAAGTGATTTCAACATTAAGGTGTTAACAAATACTTTGTTTAATCCACTCTCAATCAGGGTAAACACAAAAAATAAAAAGTTAAGGAAAACAGGATTACAATTTTGAATTTAATTAGCCATAAGAACTCTACTCAGAGATAATTTATATAAGTTTTTATGTATTTCAGGAACAGCTCAGTATTTCTAACATGTAAATATAATGTGTGTATGTTTTCAACTCATCATTGAGTATACATGTACACTGACTACAT
Source organism: Glandiceps talaboti (assembly GCF_964340395.1). Classification (NCBI taxonomy): domain Eukaryota; kingdom Metazoa; phylum Hemichordata; class Enteropneusta; family Spengelidae; genus Glandiceps; species Glandiceps talaboti. The sequence goes on from NC_135571.1 coordinate 10,141,888, forward strand.
TGTTATGCAGACAATGACAAATTCTACGAACCAGACGTTTGAAGTTACAGCTGAATAGGTGTGACCCAGATTCTGACATCCTTTGTGTACATGTGAGGTCAAAGGTCAAACAGTTCATTTGAGGTAATACATACACCACTAGTGCTGACAGAGAGAATGATTTAATGGTTTGGCCACTTGGGGGCGCTTGTCTAGAGATATGATATTTGTGTTGTAGTGAGTGCTGGAATGGCAGAATATTTCAGGACTGCTGTTTAGATGGTTTAAAGTCCTACTCTGTATATAAATAGTGATCAGATTAAGATGACACTCATTATACTAGATGACTTTGACCTACTCTGTATATAAATAGTAGCAGTAAAGGCTATTTTTCTCCCATTTCTTTGTTGTGTAAAAAAAATCATAAAAAATGTCAGAATAAAGATATTGCAACCAAACTCGCAGCAAACATCCTTCTTGATATGATTGTTTTAGGAGTATTATTATTTTGCGTTTCTTTATGATTAATGAAATATGACACCAGTAAATATGAAAAATAAATATTTTTTAATATTTTCATTTCGATCTTGGAAACTACATGATCTTTTAATCATTTCTTTGCATTTATATATTCCTTATAAAATTTTCTAACTTCTCTCGGTGGTTTTTGTCGATATCTATCATCGGTTTTTTTTAATGAATTTTTAAAACTGTAAATTTCGGTAAAAAATGAGTGCTACTTTGGCGACACCTTGTTGTCGAAGTATACCTGCTACGTCGAAAAACCACCGAGAGAAATTTTTTATAATCACGTTTTATCGACCAAAAAAGGTTTCATTCCATTGCCATGAGTAACAACGTAGATCGAAAGCTTTGAAAAAGGGATACAAAGGGTGAAAAATGATGTTTTTCGTGTATTTTTAGCATTTTTTACAGTACCTCTTTTGCTCTAATTCGCTGGTGTGTTTGGCATTCTGACATGTTAAGACCCTCTAGTAAACGTAAAGATTATCAATATGGCGTGTCCTTGATTGTATGGTGTAGAAAAGCACTCAAGCAAGACACGTATCAAATGCCTACCAGAATGTGATACTATGTAACTAGGCTAAGGGGTCGTAAACAATAGACACTACACTGCGCATGCGTAGAGTCCTTTCACTAGCGAGTTCTTTAGTAACGTATACCACATGCTACGCTTACACTAAATGCTCAAAGAAATCGTTATTTTACCGAGATTCGCCATTCAATATCAAAATGGTTTGCTCAGTAAGTAAGATAGAGAAGGTAAGAACAAGCATGAAGGCTCTGTCTGAGTTTTAGCATCTGAGAAAAATAAGGAAAAGTCATCGAGGACTGATACCTCCGTCAGAGAGCTACATGCAACACCATGTACCAACAACAAGCTCTGGAACTTGAAGCGAAAGAGAAACTCTAACACCCAGTATGTGTGACATCAAACTCAGTTCAATACACATAGTAAAAGCATGATTTTGATTCGACAGTTTTGTACAAATAAACATGTCTTCTGTCAAATTAGTTAGTTTTTGGTAGTCGTGTCTTTGCTGACATGACGTACGTGCCACTGTCCACATATACCATATACATTTTGTACGTATCTCAGCCTCTCTGTAAATTGCTGTTGACATTCATTTCACTCAGAATAACACGATAAAAACGTCTTGAATTGTTCACGATAGTTTAAATAATATTGATATCGACAGACGTCATTGACAAACAAATTTGTCGCTAGACAAAAACTAGACTTGATTGGTATATCGCTACCACGTAGTAGTAGAGTACGCTCGACTTCGGAGCAAGTCGCTGTACCCGAAGGCCGGGCCGGCCCGATCGGGGAGGAGTACACGTGGAAGCACATGTCGTGTGATTGTATGTTGGCGAGTCTATGCCAATTGTTTTTGGTAAATACAGATGGATTTCGTAAATAGGACAAGTTTAATATTCATCATCAAAGAGCTTTAGCCGTTCATACATTCAAGGGGTGTGGATAGAAAATCATTGAAAGATCTTGAACACAAGAAATCGCGTACTTGTACAGTGCAAGGTCACCGGAAGTACCGTACTTTGAGTGACTCCCGTACATGTAGTTTTGACTTGCAATTGTGAACTTAGTTTGCTGTCAATTCACCTAATACTGTCAAAAACTGAGTAATGTGTCCCACATGATGAAATATTTTGCCATCCGTTAAAAACAATTTTCGCATTTTCAAATTTGTGTTACGATCAAAGCAACCTAAATATGAATCATTGAAATTTGAATGCGTAAACACGTAACCTTTGGACTCCAAGATTTGGGCTAGTAATTGTGCAACGTGACATATTACGCAGCGAGTACGTTTTTCTTTTTATATCCGATGACAGTTTCATTTGCAAATTGTTTTAGAGTGGTGTTCCGAAATGCCGTCAGATTATTATTACAGTTTACACCATCGTTTGAAGGTCTTTAGACTACTATAGGCGTGGATGTATTCCCCATTTCCCTCGTAGAGGGCGTATCAAACCACCTAGCTACATAGAAAACTCTCCAATGTTGGAATATTTAATGCATGTGTAGTGCCTCTAACTATGAATGGATTTTTTTTTTGCGTGTGAAAAATAGTTTCTAGTGACTGCTTCGAGGTTTTTATGAAGTTTTTATATGCATATTCAACTGACGTCCTAGCCTTTACCGCTACCTTAAGATGACACTCATTATACTAGATGACTTTGACCTACTCTGTATATAAATAGTGGTCAGATTAAGATGACACTCATTATACTAGATGACTTTGACCTACTCTGTATATAAATAGTGGTCAGATTGAGATGACACTCATTATACTAGATGACTTTGACCTACTCTGTATATAAATAGTGGTCAGATTAAGATGACACTCATTATACTAGATGACTTTGACCTACTCTGTATATAAATAATGGTCAGATTAAGATGACACTCATTATACTAGATGACTTTGACCTACTCTGTATATAAATAGTGGTCAGATTAAGATGACACTCATTATACTAGATGACTTTGACCTACTCTGTATATAAATAGTGGTCAGATTAAGATGACACTCGTTATACTAGATGACTTTGACCATGTAACACACTCACAGAGCTCATACAGCACCTATGAAACTGTAGATGACTTTGACCATGTAACACACTCACAGAGCTCATACAGCACCTATGACACTGTAGATGACTTTGACCATGTAACACACTCACAGAGCTCATACAGCACCTATGACACTGTAGATGACTTTGACCATGTAACACACTCACAGAGCTCATACAGCACCTATGAAACTGTAGATAACTTTGACCATGTAACACACTCACAGAGCTCATAAAGCACCTATGAAACTGTAGATAACTTTGACCATGTAACACACTCACAGAGCTAATACAGCACCTATGAAACTGTAGATGACTTTGACCATGTAACACACTCACAGAGCTCATAAAGTATACCTATGAAACTGTAGATGACTTTGACCATGTAACACACTCACAGAGCTCATACAGCACCTATGAAAGTGTCATTTTAGAGAGTATTACAGAATTTTTTATCTCCTAATGTTAGACTTCAGTATTATAAATATACAGGAAAGAAATCTGTCACTGTATTTTTTGAAATTAGTTGTGCTTTATGGACTGTATTCGTGAAAATGTTTGTGTGATATACATCAGAAATGCCAAGACACTGACCTAGGATTGAAAATTAGCCCTTTAAGGTTGAAGACCAGCCTACTTGATCAGCTCTTCAAGACAGTCAGTCAGTCAGTCAGTCAGTCAGTCAGTCAGTCAGACAGTCAGTCAGTCAGTCAGTCAGTCAGTCAGTCAGTCAGTCAGTCAGTCAGTCAGTCAGACAGTCAGTCAGTCAGTCAGTAAGAAACACCCTATACCTAGTTTTCATATTAATCTTTATACAGCACTTTATATTATTGTGTTCATATACTTCAAAGTATTTTACAAATATTATTCCTGACATGGACCTATAATGGTCTAAGTTTTTTTAATACTGACTGAGGTATCCTAGGGTTCTTATGTATCTTGTCTATGCCTCATATCACATGTCACCTTTGTGCCAGAAATGGGATATTGCACAGAAGGACGGACCTTGTTCCATTCATAGTAAAACTTAGTACACTATGTTGATATCATTCAGTCTATATAACTATTTCATTGTTCCATTCATAGTAAAACTTAGTACACTATGTTGATATCATTCAGTCTATACAACTATTTCATTGTTCCATTCATAGTAAAACTTAGTACACTATGTTGATATCATTCAGTCTATACAACTATTTCATTGTTCCATTCATAGTAAAACTTAGTACACTATGTTGATATCATTCAGTCAATACAACTATTTCATTGTTCCATTCATAGTAAAACTTAGTACACTATGTTGATATCATTCAGTCTATACAACTATTTCATTGTTCCATTCATAGTAAAACTTAGTACACTATGTTGATATCATTCAGTCAATACAACTATTTCATTGTTCCATTCATAGTAAAACTTAGTACACTATGTTGATATCATTCAGTCCATACAACTATTTCATTGTTCCATTCATAGTAAAACTTAGTACACTATGTTGATATCATTCAGTCTATACAACTATTTCATTGTTCCATTCATAGTAAAACTTAGTACACTATGTTGATATCATTCAGTCAATACAACTATTTCATTGTTCCATTCATAGTAAAACTTAGTACACTATGTTGATATCATTCAGTCTATACAACTATTTCATTGTTCCATTCATAGTAAAACTTAGTACACTATGTTGATATCATTCAGTCTATACAACTATTTCATTGTTCCATTCATAGTAAAACTTAGTACACTATGTTGATATCATTCAGTCCATACAACTATTTCATTGTTCCATTCATAGTAAAACTTAGTACACTATGTTGATATCATTCAGTCTATACAACTATTTCATTGTTCCATTCATAGTAAAACTTAGTACACTATGTTGATATCATTCAGTCTATACAACTATTTCATTGTTCCATTCATAGTAAAACTTAGTACACTATGTTGATATCATTCAGTCAATACAACTATTTCATTGTTACATTCATAGTAAAACTTAGTACACTATGTTGATATCATTCAGTCTATACAACTATTTCATTGTTCCATTCATAGTAAAACTTAGTACACTATGTTGATATCATTCAGTCTATATAACTATTTCATTGTTCCATTCATAGTAAAACTTAGTACACTATGTTGATATCATTCAGTCTATATAACTATTTCATTGTTCCATTCATAGTAAAACTTAGTACACTATGTTGATATCATTCAGTCAATTCAACTATTTCATTGTTCCATTCATAGTAAAACTTAGTACACTATGTTGATATCATTCAGTCTATATAACTATTTCATTGTTCCATTCATAGTAAAACTTAGTACACTATGTTGATATCATTCAGTCAATTCAACTATTTCATTGTTCCATTCATAGTAAAACTTAGTACACTATGTTGATATCATTCAGTCTATATAACTATTTCATTGTTCCATTCATAGTAAAACTTAGTACACTATGTTGATATCATTCAGTCTATACAACTATTTCATTGTTCCATTCATAGTAAAACTTAGTACACTATGTTGATATCATTCAGTCAATATAACTATTTCATTGTTCCATTCATAGTAAAACTTAGTACACTATGTTGATATCATTCAGTCTATACAACTATTTCATTGTTCCATTCATAGTAAAACTTAGTACACTATGTTGATATCATTCAGTCTATACAACTATTTCATTGTTACATTCATAGTAAAACTTAGTACACTATGTTGATATCATTCAGTCTATATAACTATTTCATTGTTCCATTCATAGTAAAACTTAGTACACTATGTTGATATCATTCAGTCTATACAACTATTTCATTGTTCCATTCATAGTAAAACTTAGTACACTATGTTGATATCATTCAGTCTATACAACTATTTCATTGTTCCATTCATAGTAAAACTTAGTACACTATGTTGATATCATTCAGTCTATACAACTATTTCATTGTTCCATTCATAGTAAAACTTAGTACACTATGTTGATATCATTCAGTCTATACAACTATTTCATTGTTCCATTCATAGTAAAACTTAGTACACTATGTTGATATCATTCAGTCTATACAACTATTTCATTGTTCCATTCATAGTAAAACTTAGTACACTATGTTGATATCATTCAGTCCATACAACTATTTCATTGTTCCATTCATAGTAAAACTTAGTACACTATGTTGATATCATTCAGTCTATACAACTATTTCATTGTTCCATTCATAGTAAAACTTAGTACACTATGTTGATATCATTCAGTCTATACAACTATTTTATTGTTCCATTCATAGTAAAACTTAGTACACTATGTTGATATCATTCAGTCTATATAACTATTTCATTGTTCCATTCATAGTAAAACTTAGTACACTATGTTGATATCATTCAGTCTATATAACTATTTCATTGTTCCATTCATAGTAAAACTTAGTACACTATGTTGATATCATTCAGTCTATACAACTATTTCATTGTTCCATTCATAGTAAAACTTAGTACACTATGTTGATATCATTCAGTCTATACAACTATTTCATTGTTCCATTCATAGTAAAACTTAGTACACTATGTTGATATCATTCAGTCTATACAACTATTTCATTGTTCCATTCATAGTAAAACTTAGTACACTATGTTGATATCATTCAGTCTATACAACTATTTCATTGTTCCATTCATAGTAAAACTTAGTACACTATGTTGATATCATTCAGTCTATATAACTATTTCATTGTTCCATTCATAGTATAACTTAGTACACTATGTTGATATCATTCAGTCCATACAACTATTTCATTGTTCCATTCATAGTAAAACTTAGTACACTATGTTGATATCATTCAGTCTATACAACTATTTCATTGTTCCATTCATAGTAAAACTTAGTACACTATGTTGATATCATTCAGTCTATACAACTATTTCATTGTTCCATTCATAGTAAAACTTAGTACACTATGTTGATATCATTCAGTCAATACAACTATTTCATTGTTCCATTCATAGTAAAACTTAGTACACTATGTTGATATCATTCAGTCTATATAACTATTTCATTGTTCCATTCATAGTAAAACTTAGTACACTATGTTGATATCATTCAGTCTATACAACTATTTCATTGTTCCATTCATAGTAAAACTTAGTACACTATGTTGATATCATTCAGTCTATACAACTATTTCATTGTTCCATTCATAGTAAAACTTAGTACACTATGTTGATATCATTCAGTCTATACAACTATTTCATTGTTCCATTCATAGTAAAACTTAGTACACTATGTTGATATCATTCAGTCAATACAACTATTTCATTGTTCCATTCATAGTAAAACTTAGTACACTATGTTGATATCATTCAGTCTATACAACTATTTCATTGTTCCATTCATAGTAAAACTTAGTACACTATGTTGATATCATTCAGTCTATATAACTATTTCATTGTTCCATTCATAGTAAAACTTAGTACACTATGTTGATATCATTCAGTCAATACAACTATTTCATTGTTCCATTCATAGTAAAACTTAGTACACTATGTTGATATCATTCAGTCTATATAACTATTTCATTGTTCCATTCATAGTAAAACTTAGTACACTATGTTGATATCATTCAGTCTATATAACTATTTCATTGTTCCATTCATAGTAAAACTTAGTACACTATGTTGATATCATTCAGTCAATACAACTATTTCATTGTTCCATTCATAGTAAAACTTAGTACACTATGTTGATATCATTCAGTCTATACAACTATTTCATTGTTCCATTCATAGTAAAACTTAGTACACTATGTTGATATCATTCAGTCTATACAACTATTTCATTGTTCCATTCATAGTAAAACTTAGTACACTATGTTGATATCATTCAGTCAATACAACTATTTCATTGTTCCATTCATAGTAAAACTTAGTACACTATGTTGATATCATTCAGTCTATACAACTATTTCATTGTTCCATTCATAGTAAAACTTAGTACACTATGTTGATATCATTCAGTCAATACAACTATTTCATTGTTCAATTCATAGTAAAACTTAGTACACTATGTTGATATCATTCAGTCTATATAACTATTTTATTGTTCCATTCATAGTAAAACTTAGTACACTATGTTGATATCATTCAGTCAATACAACTATTTCATTGTTCCATTCATAGTAAAACTTAGTACACTATGTTGATATCATTCAGTCTATATAACTATTTCATTGTTCCATTCATAGTAAAACTTAGTACACTATGTTGATATCATTCAGTCTATACAACTATTTCATTGTTCCATTCATAGTAAAACTTAGTACACTATGTTGATATCATTCAGTCTATATAACTATTTCATTATTCCATTCATAGTAAAACTTAGTACACTATGTTGATATCATTCAGTCTATACAACTATTTCATTGTTCCATTCATAGTAAAACTTAGTACACTATGTTGATATCATTCAGTCTATACAACTATTTCATTGTTCCATTCATAGTAAAACTTAGTACACTATGTTGATATCATTCAGTCTATACAACTATTTCATTGTTCCATTCATAGTAAAACTTAGTACACTATGTTGATATCATTCAGTCTATACAACTATTTCATTGTTCCATTCATAGTAAAACTTAGTACACTATGTTGATATCATTCAGTCTATACAACTATTTCATTGTTCCATTCATAGTAAAACTTAGTACACTATGTTGATATCATTCAGTCTATACAACTATTTCATTGTTCCATTCACAGTAAAACTTAGTACACTATGTTGATATCATTCAGTCTATACAACTATTTCATTGTTACATTCATAGTAAAACTTAGTACACTATGTTGATATCATTCAGTCTATACAACTATTTCATTGTTCCATTCACAGTAAAACTTAGTACACTATGTTGATATCATTCAGTCTATACAACTATTTCATTATTCCATTCATAGTAAAACTTAGTACACTATGTTGATATCATTCAGTCAATACAACTATTTCATTGTTCCATTCATAGTAAAACTTAGTACACTATGTTGATATCATTCAGTCTATACAACTATTTCATTGTTCCATTCATAGTAAAACTTAGTACACTATGTTGATATCATTCAGTCTATACAACTATTTCATTGTTCCATTCATAGTAAAACTTAGTACACTATGTTGATATCATTCAGTCAATACAACTATTTCATTGTTCCATTCATAGTAAAACTTAGTACACTATGTTGATATCATTCAGTCTATACAACTATTTCATTGTTCCATTCATAGTAAAACTTAGTACACTATGTTGATATCATTCAGTCAATACAACTATTTCATTGTTCCATTCATAGTAAAACTTAGTACACTATGTTGATATCATTCAGTCTATACAACTATTTCATTGTTCCATTCATAGTAAAACTTAGTACACTATGTTGATATCATTCAGTCTATACAACTATTTCATTGTTCCATTCATAGTAAAACTTAGTACACTATGTTGATATCATTCAGTCTATATAACTATTTCATTGTTCCATTCATAGTAAAACTTAGTACACTATGTTGATATCATTCAGTCTATACAACTATTTCATTGTTCCATTCATAGTAAAACTTAGTACACTATGTTGATATCATTCAGTCTATACAACTATTTCATTATTCCATTCATAGTAAAACTTAGTACACTATGTTGATATCATTCAGTCTATACAACTATTTCATTGTTCCATTCATAGTAAAACTTAGTACACTATGTTGATATCATTCAGTCAATACAACTATTTCATTGTTCCATTCATAGTAAAACTTAGTACACTATGTTGATATCATTCAGTCAATACAACTATTTCATTGTTCCATTCATAGTAAAACTTAGTACACTATGTTGATATTATTCAGTCAATACAACTATTTCATTGTTCCATTCATAGTAAAACTTAGTACACTATGTTGATATTATTCAGTCAATACAACTATTTCATTGTTCCATTCATAGTAAAACTTAGTACACTATGTTGATATTATTCAGTCTATACAACTATTTCATACGTCATTTATTATCTTATTTATTACATATCATAATCATTCCATTCCCTGATTCACATCACTTCAGTATCATAGAAAAATTAAACATAGCAGACATCAAATTTGTAAAGTTACATAAAAATTTTAAAAATCACATTAATTCTAATTAACCTTATACTAACAAAATGTTGTTCAATTATTTTAAGTAAGTTCTTTTTAACTGAATGCCAACATCAGGAAAATATGTTTTAATTTGTACAGTTTGACAACATGTCAATATCTTCAATATTTTTTGAAAATTAAAAGCCAGGGTTTCAATCCCAGGTTCTCACATTAGTTTTATAGTGAACCATGAGAATTCAACATTTTAAATTTAAAGGCCAGGGTTTCAATCCCAGGTTCCCACATTAGTTTTATAGTTAACCATGAGAATTCAACATTTTAAATTTAAAGGCCAGGGTTTCAATCCCAGGTTCTCACATTAGTTTTATAGTTAACCATGAGAATTCAACATTTTAAATTAAAGGCCAGGGTTTCAATCCCAGGTTCTCACATTAGTTTTATAGTCAACCATGAAGATTCAACATTTTAAATTAAAGGCCAGGGTTTCAATCCCAGGTTCTCACATTAGTTTTATAGTGAACCATGAGAATTCAACATTTTAAATTAAAAGCCAGGGTTTCAATCCCAGGTTCTCACATTAGTTTTAAAGTGAACCATGAGAATTCAACATTTTAAATTAAAGGCCAGGGTTTCAATCCCAGGTTCTCACATTAGTTTTATAGTCAACCATGAAAATTCAACATTTTAAAATAAAGGCCAGGGTTTCAATCCCAGGTTCTCACATTAGTTTTATAGTCAACCATGAGGATTCAACATTTGAAATTAAAGGCCAGGGTTTCATTCCCAGGTTCTCACATTAGTTTTCTCTCATAACTGGAACCATGAGGATTCAACAATTTAAAGTTTAATTATACAAAACAAACTTAGTAGAAAATAAATGAAATCTAGCCGTATTTTGATTAGATTTTAATCAGATGGATTTAAAGAGGAAATATTCACAAAAACATTGTCAGTTAATTTATTCAAACACTGAAAATCATTCTTCTACTAAATAAGTCATGGATTATATTAATCACAAACAAATATTTAACCCTTTAAAGTGACAATATGGATGACAAATAAGAATTTATTTTGGATCTAATTCTGCAGTACTCAAAATATGAATCAAAACATTCCAAACTGTGAGTCTGTCATGATTATTTTTCACCTTTTTTCATAAACTACACTGTTATATTATTCAGAATCAGAATCTCCAATATTTTTCTTTATTCACCCATAAAATACTTATTACTACTTATCTCATGACTGGTAGTGATAAGGCCCCTTAGGTCACTTGTCTTTTCATTGGCTAAATGAAGAATAATAGTGGAGAATAACATAATTATACCAGCGTCAGTAATAATAATATCAAAGAAAAATCAGGGAAAGGAATAGCAATTTTGAACGTTTTGACTCATATTTATTATCCAATATTTTTCTTCATTCTTCTGAAAAATACTCGTAACCAGAAGGTTTTGACACACATATTTTCCATGGATGAATAAAGAAAAATATTGGGGAATAATATCTAATTACAACTTGTTTGACTGTTACATCTACTCTTTTGTCTGGTCCTGTATAAAGATCTATATATATGTATACAGTATAGGTATATCTCAAGAACTCATAATTCTGAGATTAAGTCACTTTGTAGATACAAATACCAGTACAAGTATTTTTAGACAATGATTTCACCTCCTATATGTACATATACATAGGGAATGTGTTCAAGTATACAGTGTACTTTCAATATCACATAATACACTTGTTCAATTTTTTTTTATCTATTTATCTATTTTTGTTTTTTGTTTTGCTTCTTGGTTTTTTAGTTTTTTGTCGGTTTTTTTCTGCATATATGTATTCAGAATAACACTGTAAACTTATACAATTGTTAATATAATGTCAGTTTGTAGACTAAGATTCTAGTCTCATTGTCTAAACAAAAGCATTGGGCACTTGCCTGTGTGAGGGCGCTAACCCAAGTAAATATGTTAGATGTTAATGTAATGTCACTTTGTAGACTAAGATTCCAGTCTCATTGTAAAGTTATTGTCTTAAATCAACTATAATATCTTTGACTGGTATATCAGTAGATATAATACCAATCTTTGTTGTCTGGTCCTGTATGTACATTTATACATGTACAGGTTTCATTTTAAGCAATTCTCAGCTTAATGTCAGTTTTGTCACCACAAATGCCAGTCTTTTGGTACAAATACTTTCAGACATTGATTGAACATATCAACCACTAGTTTGACTGGTACATGACAATATCACACCAATCTGTATTCTCTGTCCTGTATCTGTGTATGTAGATTTAAATCAACTATAATAACCTCTGACTGGTATATCAATACATACCATACCAATCTTAATTGTCTGGCCCTGTATGTACATTTATACATATACAGGTACATTTTACTCTGAGCTTAATGTCAGTTTGTAAGCATTATATATAGTTTCCAGTCTTACAGTACAAATACTTTCAGACAGTGGTTGCCTCTATCAACTACAACTAGTTTGACTGGTACATCATTAGTCAATACTAGACCTTTAGGGTATTTCAGTCCATCTTCATCTCTATCAATACGACAGATGAATCTTCCACTCACGTCAAATTTCTGTACACATTTGTTATCACTGATATACAGATATCTGTCCTTGTCCATCACTATTCCACTTGGACCAAACAGCTGACCTTCACTTTTACCTGCAATCCCAAACTTGTACCAGAACTGGTCATCAGCATTGAAGACCTGGACACGGCAATTCTCACAGCCAGTTACATACAAGATTCCTTGACTGTCAATGTACATGTATAAGGGTCCTTTGAATTCACCATTCTTATCACCATACTTGCCAAAGGAGTTGATGTAATCTCCATTCTGTCTGTATTTTCTAATACAGTGACTACCTTCCTTGTCTGTGTCATCCCCAATCTGTCCATCCCAGTCAGTGACATAGACAGTACCATCTAGAGGACTAATACAGACACCCATTGGATACCTCAGTTCATTTTGTCCAAAACATCTGATGACATTTCCATCTTCGTCACTAACCACTATTTGTTTATTCCACTTATCTGTCATGAAGTATTCATCATCAGCTGATATTGCTGTATCACGAGGGTAGAAGTTATTCTTAAACTGTGTAAATTTCAACACTTTCTTACATTTCCCATGAATATCAATAACTTGCATTCTATTATTATTATTATCAGCTACAACCATGTCACCATGTCTGTTCAAGGTGACACTGAAAGGCATATTAAAGTCTCCTTCATTACTTCCTTCTTTACCAATAGTCTTCACCAATCCTTTGATGACAGATATTACCAATGGTGATCCTGGTATTGGTTGGTCTCCTATCACCATGGTAACTTGATATTTACCATCCACTTCACCATGTATCATTACAGTGTGTGTACCATCTTTGTTGTCAGTTACTGGGATGTCTTCTTGTGATCCATCTGGTTTTCTTACTTTCACTTTCACTTCTTGGTTTGGTATGACTGTCTTACCTCTGCTGTCTTTAGTTGTTATCAGTAACTTGACAGATTCACCTTTCACTAGTCTCTTTGGAATGTTGTCAACTGTACACAGAGATGGACATACATCATATCTCAGAACTCCCAGAATTCCATCAGTAGTGACATCACTACAAGGTTTGAATGTGACCACTTCCTGTTTAACCCCAGGTTTGGCTTCCATGGCAACTAAGTCTTCAATTCGTTGTACAATTGTAGCTTTACTTGACACCAGTTGAGCTGCACTGCCATGGTTAACTAATGCCTCTACATATCCAGATGTACTGATAATGTTTTTATATTTGAATTCTAAATCAGCAATCTGAGTTTCTAATTGTTTGACCTGTAGATGGCAGTCTGTCTTCAAACCCTCTATCAATGTGCACTGCTGTTCTTCAATCATGTCAATCTGTGACTCAAGTTCCTTAATACTTCTCTTTATAGTTGTCTTGATAGCATTTGTGCTGATTTCTGTTTGCTGGTTTACTTTCCTTTCCTCCACTTCAAACTGATCTTTCACTTTCTTACATACATCTACCGCTTCAGTTTTACTTTCATCTGCCTCCTTTGCTTTCACTCTCAATTTCTCCACCATTTCTGACAACTCTTTGGAACACTCATCAGCCACAGTTTGTAGATATCTATGACTATGGTCTGGAATACGGTGATCTATAATTGTACACTCCATACAGATTGGTACTTGACAGGTATCACAGAAATATTTGACTTCATTTGCAGGATGACCTTTGCAACGTTCAACAGACAAAATGGCCGACTGCATAGAATACTTTGTCTTTTCATGTTCTTCTACAGACAGTACTGTATGTGAGCTAGCACGTTTCAGTTTCTTGTGAACTGACTTCAGACAGTCATTACAGAAATACTGCTCACAATCTCTACAAAATTTTGTAGCATCATTTTCATCGCATGACTCACATTTATGTTGTGTTTTCTTTGCCTCTTCTGTTCTCTTCTCAACCACATCCAGTAGTGTGTTCATGAAAAAGTTGTTCTTCAATGCAGCAACTCCTCCAGATTTTAGATCAACTTCCTGCTGACATGTCGGACAGTGTAAGACTCCTTTTTTCTTTACAAGTGTCTCCAAACAGTGCAGACAGAATGTATGGTGACATGGTAGAAGTTTAGGCACCTTGTATTGCTCCAAACAAATTGAGCAAGCCAGACAATGCTCTCCAATCTTATCCAGAATTTCTTCCGGTGTACCTCCAGAGGCAGCCGCCATGACGGCCGTCTACTAGAGCCTGAGTACCTATACAGGACTGGTACATGCATCAGGTGATAAAGTACTCCCTAGCTTATGACAAGTAAGGAACCACTTTTACTTTATGCAAGGCTAATAGGGGAGAATTACCATGGAAACATACATATTTGTCACTGAGCTAGAGTGCCCTTCACCAAACTGTATCTCATAAACCAATCGTCTAAAAGTTCATAAGTTGGAGTGGTACAAATTCTTTCACTTTGCAGTGTTATTTTTATCTTAAATATTGGACTCAGTCCAATTGTATGAAATAGTGAACCAATAAATCCATTGTTATTGCTGGTTAAAAATCAACTACTTCGTATCACATTCCTTTGTTTATATGAAGTAACTTATAATGAAACACAGGTTGAAAATTTCACTGCAAACTTTTGATTTGAATAGATTTCACTTCATTTTAAAAGTGATTTCAACATTAAGGTGTTAACAAATACTTTATTTAATCCACTCTCAATCAGGGTAAACACAAAAAATAAAAAGTTAAGGAAAACAGAATTACAATTTTGAGTTTAATTAGTCATAAGAACTCTACACAGAGATATTTATAGAATGTATTTCAGGAAAAGCTCAGTATTTCTAACATGTAAATATAATGTGTGTATGTTTTCAACTCATCACTAAGTATACATGTACATTGACTACATTGTTATGCAGACAATGACAAATTCTACGAACCAGAGGTTTGACGTTACAGCTGAATAGGTGTGACCCAGATTCTGACCTTGTTTTGTGTGCATGCTAGGTCAAAGGTCACTGACTACAGCAGTTCATTCAAGGTAATACATACACGAGTGCTGACAGAGAGAACAATGATTTCATAGTTTGGCCACTTGGGGGCGCTGCTCTAGAGATATGATTAGCTCAACTGAACTGATAAGGTTCAGTAGTGCTATAGGTATGGCAAAGAGTATGTCCGTCTGTCTGTCTGTCTGATATGCATGTTATCATTTCAGACTGCAAACAGAAATTGAGAATACAGCGCCCTCGCTCAAATTGGAGGTATCATCACCTCATAGTACCGTTTCCAAGAGCGTGTTCCCTTGGTACTCTGTAGAAGTGTAAATCAGGGATGTGTTTCCTATTGTTCAGACATCGAGGAAAGCAGCAGTGCTCTATGATTAACCAAATAACCTATACCATGTATACCCCCAAAGTACACACAGACAGGAAGTAGAGCACCACCAAGTGGCAAATTTTGCCTGAGTATATATGAATATTTTAAATTCTAAGAAAAGAAAGATAGGGTTTGAATTCCATTCTTTTAGTGGTTTACTAATGATTTATGGAATTTTTGAAATTCAGAATAAGAATTGAACTGTCCACTTACCTGAATAGAGGAATTCTTCACATCTCTGAATGTAAGAATTATAGTAATATTTTCTTAAAGACTGACTGCATGTACCAAACTCTGCTGGTTTACTACAGATATTAACATTAGATTCACAGCTACTGCCTTCCTGACCATT
This sequence comes from Glandiceps talaboti, assembly GCF_964340395.1. Taxonomy (NCBI): domain Eukaryota; kingdom Metazoa; phylum Hemichordata; class Enteropneusta; family Spengelidae; genus Glandiceps; species Glandiceps talaboti. The sequence goes on from NC_135571.1 coordinate 10,158,393, forward strand.
GGGACATATACAGGAATAGTTGTTATATCCGGGATATCCAGTACATTTGGCATTGTAAGGGCAGGGATTTGATAGACATGGATTCAGGCACTGTGGTGTGTTCCGGTCCAATTGGCATTTCACCTGGCCAGCCTAATGGAATGGGAAAAACAGTATGCTACATTCCAGTTTTCAGAGAGATATAAGATTTCATGGTTTGGCCACTAGGGGTGCTGTTTTTAAGCAGTATGCTATATTCCAGTTGTCATAGAGATATAAGATTTCAAGATTTGGTCACTAGGGGGCACTGTTTTTAAAACGTTTTGAAACTGGAAGTGGGGCCAGAATAGTTGAGTATTATAGTATACAGACAGTAGACAGGAAGTTACCATAGTTACCACACTGACTTTCCATGGTGTCGTCACTTTACTCTTTTATTAACAACTACCTACTGGTTGTCAATACATATACCTAACAACTAGTGTAATGCTCTTCTAAGAAAACAACGAGTTCTTCTTCACATACGTAAAATCTCAGTTTTTGTTATTTGATTTTAAAAAGTTTGCCTATCATTACAAGGTGTAACTAAGTACGTTTAAATGACTGGTAGATACATGTACATTACCCAGTATTTCTTTCTTTCCTGTAGTTCAGTAGAGAGCATGTACATCAAAACCACGTAATAATTTTCTGTATCACACCCTGTTGGTACACTTTGCCCAAATATGGTAAGTGGTGCACACGTTGATATCCATTTGCTCAGTGTCTCGGTTTTGATTTTTTTCTCTCAATATTTTCATGTTTGTGAGTTTAGAATAATGTTTCACTATCAGTGTATGTGGGTATGTGATTCAAATGATGTTTCTATGCCACTACATAGAATATATGATAAAACCTTTACGGCCTGGATATGGGTTTTCTGGACCTAGTAGTACTGCTTACGGGACCTCCTAAAGTCTGGCCATTCAACTCTACAACCTCAGTCCACAAAACAGTTCAGTTGACTTGTGTTAATAAAACCTTTACGGCCCAAGATATGGGTTTTGTGGACCTCAGTAAAACGACTTACAGGCCTTCCTCAGTCGGGCCATTCCATTGTACAACCTTGGTCCACAAAACCCATATCTGGGCCATAAAGATTAATATTTCAACATTTACCTTGCATGTACATTGTGTACATGGATCTATTTGCCAGCGGTGATTATCTTCGTATTCTTGACCATCATAAATACATTTATTATCTCGTACACACTCACAGCCTTCTAAGTAGGTTATCTTAGAACTCATCTCAGCTGTCTACAAATACATAAACACAATATTATTCCCAATAGTTTTATTTGTTCAGATGAGGCAAGTATGGGTGACCTAAGGGGCCTTGCCACTATGAGTCTCTAGAGTAGTGACAAACAAAATATCTAATCAATGAGTCAACTGCTATCCCCCACTTGTGAAATCTACCACATTGAAGAACAATAGATTTAGTTTGCATCTATCTTAGTAAACTGAAGACTAGATCACCAGTGTCATAACAGTCCACATGTCAACATAATGTGTAAAACTAATGAATTAAAGTTTACATGTCACAGTGACCTCACCTGAACTTTCAACATGTCCACCATAACTGACAACTGTTTCACAGTTTCCTCAAGAAAAACAAGTTTATCAGATTCAGATCCACCTGCTTCTTGTGCTTGTATTCTTACATCTGAAAAAGAGAGCAAAAAACAAAAGATTATACAGTTTGGCCACTAGGGGGGCTGTTCAGAAACTCCTTGATGACAATGGAAACAATACAGGATATTTGAGTACTGTATAGATACATAACAACTGTAAAATATGAAATAGTATCCTTGGCCAGTTCAAATACATTTTTGTAAATATCTAATGCATTTTTTTTTCAAATGTCTCCTATAATTTTGAATATGTACTTCAAAATGTTGCACCAGTTCAGGCAGATAAGCTTTGTCACAAACTATCTGAAATAATAGTGGATATGATGTAATTGGTGTTCTTCTGGTTGTCCCTTGCACCAGTTATATCATCTCTATGACTACATCACCACTATGATACCACCTTTGTGGTACATCCAGCAAACAGACAGAAACAGAAAACATTTTACTGAAAGCATTGAAACATCTAATCCAACCCCCAACTGATATACTAATGGGGCATATCAAACTATTGTATCCCCCCCCCCCCCCCTTCTACACCAGTTAGAAGTTGATAAGAGAAATCTTCATGGATAAACTGGTCTTTGCTTCACTCAGCTTCACCCAAACGTATCCATGACAACCTTTCGTATTGACCTCTGACCTTCACTAAGCTTCACCCAAACATATTTTTTTTTATGCCTAATTCTAATAAATAAGTGTCAGTGTTGCAGTCAACCTTTTCAAAGAGTGACACATAGTGTTCTGAGACTTTCATTTTTCTGGGTCATCATACAATTTTTTGGGGGACATTACAAAAAAAGCGCCAATAGCGTTTTTGCACAACTGTACAGTTTTTTCAAAATATTGACCCACGTACTGACCCATGCTAGATATTTGCTGAATGACTGTGCAGTTGCTTATCCAACCCTGTTGTTATCTATGCAATATACATGATCATTTGGCTGTTGCTATAGGCGTGGTCATGTTGCTAAACATATTTGCATACAATTTTAGTGTGGGTCATCTATGACCCATCACTTCAAAAATTGTGGGTCAGGTAAAAAAAATGTGTGTCAAATGACCCAAAAACCCCCTCTGGCTGCAACACTGAAGTGTAACGTCCTGTGAGTAAACAGTAGAAATATTTTCTAGACTAGAAATGTTCTACTCTATCCATCCTGTTTCTACTCTAGTCCAGTTCTAGCACCATTTACAGTTATTTTAAATGTGTACAAATAAACGTTTGAGTGAACACTGGCCTTAAGCGATGAAATATCTTAGAGGCATGCATGCATGTATTGTGTGTACACAGTGCATATGATTCACATCTAAGGGATATCCCACCCACTTTGAAAATACGACAAGAATTCACTCTGTTCTCCTCTGTGTTCACAATATCTACCATATGACTTGTTTCAAAGGTTCTACTATTTGAAGGTTTGCCTTTAATTTCATTCGAACGTGTAAATTTCAGTTTGTAAAAAATGTTGCATAAAAATGGAATTTGTTCGTGGTATTTTGGTGAGTAAGTGCTTTGTTTTGACTAAACAACCCTTCATTTATTCCTGGCATAATAGTAACAATGCATGCTATGCCATAAATCCCAAAATGTGTAGGCTCCGAAAACTGTGTCTTGTATCACTGAAAATTCTAGAAAATCTGACAAAAAATTCTGAAAAATCTGATAAAATGTTGGCATCAATACATTCATCATGCTTTTTTCTTTGAATACAATCTAAAATAAATTCGGTAATAAAAAATAAAATTTTTTTTCCACATTTTCTTAAAATTTTGTTCAAAATTTTGAAATCATTTTGGTATGAAAGTTTAATGCCAACAATGACAAATGATGACATACTAATCAAAATTCTATATATTTAGGATGCTAAAGTTTCTATATATTATTCCAAATATCTGTCTCTCCTCAGCCAAGAAAAACAAACAACTGGTGAAAAGTAATAGCTATTTTAACATTTTTCACCCATATTTCAAACACAGCAGAACCAGTGATGTAGACATGCGTTGTCATGACATATAAACGTGTTGTCATGACATTGACATACGTTGTCATGACATTGACGCACATTGTTGTGATGTATAACAACCAGGGTATAAATTTCACATTTTTTGTTCAACTTGGCTTATTCATAGTATAAAAAGTTTTACTGCCTTGGTACTAGAACTTGTTTTATCTTGATTGGAGATCAGTATTCAAAAAAAAAGATCACAAATATAGTATAAAAATTTTGTAAATATCAACAAATTTTGTCATCAGTTTTTTAGTTATGGTGAATTCTATCATTTCAGTGTAAAAGGAAATTGAAAAGTGCAAAAAAAAATTAGAAAATAAAAAAATTTTGCTTGAATTATTTGGCGGGAAAACCTTATGCACTAAATAGTTTTGTATTAGGTTTACATGATGAGTATCCTAATTCACTGAGCTATGAATTGTGTTTATTTTAGAATCAAAGATACTGTTCAGAACTGTAACAGTTGTTTGCGCTTGGGGATACATTTACACGTTATACAGCTGACATTAAACAGAAAGATCAACTCACAATTTGACAGAGAACATTGTGTGTTTTCTCACCAACTCAAACAGTCACATATACACTACTTTCATTGTACATATAAACACAACATATTAGTGAAGAAATATTTGTTTAAAAAGTTACAGTATTTTGTCATGAGAAAACCTACTTCAGCAAATGACAGACATTTTGGTGTGAACAGTTTTGTGAAGTAACTGATATTCAATAGTTTCTAAAACGCTAGATTGTGAAATATGCTGTCATGGGTCAAAGTGGTGTTTCGATAGTTAGTCACGTTTGTAGAACACCATCAATAACCCATTTGCCCTCACATCCAATTTGACTTGTAACCACTATACATGTAATACACATTAATTTCTTGTGAAACACAAAAACCTGGTGTTCCATGTGCTATATAATCCCTCATTAGCCCTGTCCCCATCTAAATCAATTCAAAACCAACTCAAAATGAATCTATTTTGGTTCAAAACCAACTGAAAACATTATCACCTTGCTCTGGAATCATATTTTGTGTTAGTTTCCCGGGGTGGGGGGCCTATTCCCCTCATATGAGTATATGTATATGTGCTGCCCTTTGAGGTGTTTTCTAGCGCTAAATGTGGTCCACTTGCATTATTTTCGATTTTGCTTGGTCTAAAATGTGTTTCATTCATTGTCCTTTACTAAATCATAACTGTGCCATTAATTGTCCCAAAATGTTGCCTCCTGAGGAAAATGTATTTAGGTCTAAACTTTCATCTTTTAAAAACCTGTAATGGTCTAAAATAGGATATTGATTTTTGGTCACAGTGACTTGAGTCTAAAATAGGGCCTGAGGTTTCCAGCACTGGCCACACACCCCTATCAGAGCTGACCACTGGTACTGCCCCCTGGGGTTAGTTTCAAACCCAAAGCATATATAATTTACATGTACATACTTCTGAGTTCTACTATAACAGATTTCATATGTGCTTGCAATTTCAGACTACTTTCTGAGTGATGTGATGTGATGTGATGGAAATACTCACGGTCAACAAAAGTTCTCCCAATAAATCTAGGACTCTACTGGCAATCAGTGACAATAAACAGAAAGATGTAAACCAAGACCTGATTGTATCCATATTGTACATAAAGTATTACCTTACATTATCCTAATAGCTTCAAATCTAAACTTCAATACTTTTCTCATCTACATGTACAAAACTGGTTTGTTTTTTTTGCTTTCAAACTCAGTACGCTAGTTAGTAATTAGTCTTGCTGCTACACCCCCTGGGGCTATTCTCCTCACTGTGAAGGTGCCCAAAGGTTGCTAGTGAGGGCATATCTATCAGAAGAAAGCTGGGGGGTGGGGGGTAGGGGGTGTCTAGCCGCTAGACTAGTAAACGTTCTGCAGGTTATATTTTCAGGGGGTTTCCACCAAAATGATTGTACATGATAGAAATCAATACAATTTTCACCAGCTATGCTATAAATCTAGGCAAACTTTACCAGATTTCATACTCTATTACCATGGTTACCGTATCAGAATAATTGCACCGATGACAAAATTCAGTATCATTTGAAAAATTATCACGGAATTTTGTTTGACTCATTACAGTAATTGTCATCCCCATACAAAGTGTTCTTCAGAGTATACAAAGTCCAATTATTCTGACAGAACAAAAACAACATTGATACAAAATGGTTGACACACTTCCTGTTGAGATCTGTTTGTTTACCTAGTATATTCATGTACAGTGTTGTATCTCAGTTTCAACAAATAAACTGTGTTCTAGCAATCATGTACAGTAGAAGTACAGTAGTATGTTTCTATAGGAATACCATCTGCTAATAAAGATGCCATTGACTAACTGTGTAAACGATACACCAATAATGCTACTGTCAAGGTCAAGGTAAAGTTCATGAGTGAGAAACCAGCTGGATAAAATTATTTGATGAAATAATTCAACTACCTCATTGGCCTGGGTAGGTATGTTGACTATCATACTAAGAATGCAGAGATGTGAGAGGTACTAGTCAGTTTCTTCACCCAAGATTTCTATGTGGTAGAGGGTGGGGGTGGGGGGGGGGTGATGTATTCATCTGTACAACAAATGTCTCATACCCCTCCCTGTTATCAATACCAAAACAGGGAGCAAGCCTCACCCTGTCACTAATCTAGGTGGGGGTAGCAGGAGTAAAACCAGAAAAGGACACTTTGACAATGCCTGTCAATATGAACAGGTGAAACGTTACGTAGAACTCATGGTTGTAGTACAAGAACTGATTATTTGGCAAAAAAAACCCAAGAATTATTTCTGGTCAGGACAGTTTGTCTACAATTCTCAACAAACCTGTCACTCAGTCTACTATTTATGGCAGTTACTGTTCTTTTTATTTAGTACTTTAGAGCAAGTGTGTATGTGAGGCAGATATCAATTGCTTGTTCATGATTAGCTCTGCAGTTGTCTTCACTAAAGTAGGGAGGGTTATTTTTGTGTTTGTCCATGGATCTGCAGATTGCATGGGCTGGACAAACACAAAAAAAAGAACACAGATGCAGTGGTATTTAAGTGATGTGTGTGCTGACCAGAAACGATTCCTTTTTTTTTTTTTTTTTGGTTTTACAATCTGCTCTTTATTTTCAGTGTCTGTTAATAATCATGACTATTTCTAACCTTGAGTTACATCTTGTGAGATTTCATCAATTTCTTGGTTCTTATCTTGAGATGGGTTCCTTCCTGATAATGTCAAGAGAGTACTAATCTTGCTTTCTGAAACAAAAATAAAACACAAAAATATTAAAACAAGTAACACTCTTCATCTCATACAAGTCCTTTCATTAAAATAATGGCAATGGCGTTGTAGCACAACTGACTAGTAAACCATGAAATACTACATGTACCATGAATGACATCAGCAAACGTTGTGATGACAAAGTACTACAGAACGGATGACATCAGCACACAGTATGATGACAAATTACTACAGAACTGATGACACCAACACACAGTATGATGACAAATTACTACAGAACTGATGACATCAGCACACAGTATGATGACAAAGTACTACAGAACGGATGACATCAGCACACAGTATGATGACAAAGTACTACAGAACTGATGACATCAGCACACAGTATGATGACAAAGTACTACAGAACTGATGACATCAGCACACAGTATGATGACAAAGTACTACAGAACGGATGACATCAGCACACAGTATGATGACAAAGTACTACAGAACTGATGACATCAGCACACAGTATGATGACAAAGTACTACAGAACTGATGACATCAGCACACAGTATGATGACAAAGTACTACAGAACGGATGACATCAGCACACAGTATGATGACAAAGTACTACAGAACTGATGACATCAGCACACAGTATGATGACAAAGTACTACAGAACTTATGACACCGACACACAGTATGGTGACAAATTACTACAGAACTGATGACATCAGCACACATTGTGATCGACAAAATAAGAAGAAAGTCTTCTCTCTACTTATTATTCTAATGTTTCTTAAAAAGTTTATTATCATGTTATCCCATGGTTGAAGTATTGGTCACTGTGTAAGCAACATTTCCTAGCACTAGCAGTGCAATATACGTCCAAAATCTTGAAAAGCAAAAAACCCCAAAAAACTCACTTTAAGTTGTTTACACACATGCATGCAGACAGACAGACAGACAGACAGACAGTCAGACAGACAGACAGTCAGACAAACACTTTGCCATGCCTATAGCACTACTGAACATTTTATTTTACACTTTATAGTTCAGTTGTGCTAAAAACACTAGAGTACAAATGGTATCACTTCCCTACTTTGTAAATGAAGCTGTCCAAGGTCAAAAGCCAAAGGTTAAAGGTCTCTACAGTTAATGGTTTGTCTACACAGTAGTGTAGCATAAAAGATCTGTATAGAATACAAGTCCCTCTGTGATATACTATAGTATTACTATATACACAATTGGAGACAATGTTTTCCATACACAGACAACCTACTTTTTTAAATGGCCAACAGAGAGTTTATTTATTTAGCTTTCATAGTACATCATAGATGTTCTGCTGTTGTAGCTTGTCAATTTCCATATAACTTTCCATGTAATATACTGTGAAACCCAAACTTTCCATAAACTTTCCATTAAATTTCCATAAAACTTTCCATGCAATATATTACAAAACCCAAACTTTCCATAAACTTTCCATTAAATTTCCATACAACATTCCATGCAATATATTACAAAACCCAAACTTTCCATAAAATTTTCCATTAAATTCCCTCCCCATAAAACATTCCATGCAATATATAACAAAACCCAAACTTTCCATGAAATTTCCATAAAACTTTCCATGCAATATATTACAAAACCCAAACTTTCCATAAACTTTCCATTAAATTTCCATACAACATTCCATGCAATATATTACAAAACCCAAACTTTCCATAAAATTTTCCATTAAATTCCCTCCCCATAAAACATTCCATGCAATATATAACAAAACCCAAACTTTCCATGAAATTTCCATAAAACTTTCCATGCAATATATTATAAAACCCAAACTTTCCATAAAACTTTCCATTAACTTTCCATAAAACTTTCCATGCAATATATTACAAATGTAGTTTAAATCCAAACTTTCCATGAAACATTCTGACTAGTTTTCGAGTTATTGTTTAGAAAGCTGCAATATTTCACTTTCATTTATACACTAAATCATTTCTTATTTATTTATAAAAGTTCCAAAGTCAAGTGATGCTGTCTGTTAACAAGTGAACTGAAAGCATCTTACATCTTACTGAGACTTGTGTACAGGAAAATTACCCAGGTTGTAAACGTAAATCATTTGAAGTCTCACTTTCATTTAATTAAAAATGGTGGTCAATATGGTAATTACAGATGGTGGTCAATATGGTAATTACAGATGGTGGTCAATATGGTAATTACAGATGGTGGTCAATATGGTAATTACAGATGGTGGTCAATATGGTAATTACAGATGGTGGTCAATATGGTAATTACAGATGGTGGTCAATATGGTAATTACAGATGATAAGAGTCTTATACCTGTATCTGTCTTTCATCAATTTTTTGTTTACACAGAAAATGCATTTAACCTTAAAAGCCTGACACCCTATATTTAGGGTGTAATTACATAGAGTTACAGAAACCAAGTCATTTGAAGGGTTAATGTTAAGTTAAGTTCAATGTCATGGACTCCCTGGACTAGAAAGTACCCTTACCATGACAAAGTTTAAGAAGTACACTTTGAAATAATTCGTAAATTTTCAACAACAATAAATTTATAGAAACTGAACGAGGTCTTTAACTAAAACAGTGAAGACATCGTTTGTTGCCTGGTTTTTATTTCATACAACTGATTTATGTTAAAAGTTTGACTGTTACTTCACTATAAAGTGCTGCCATATGTTATTCTGTGTTCTGTTTTGTTGATGACATTAAACCTCCGGTCTTTTCTTATACACTGAATGACATTAAAGGGGAATACCACCCCTGGATATAAATTTTATTGTTAACATATAATAAAGCTCTTTATGGTTTAACTCCAGAGTACATTTGTGATCTTCTCCAGCCATACACACCGAGTTGCACTCTACATTCTACAAACAAGAATCTGCTTACAACAACAAATTACAGACAAGTCACCTATGGAGGTCTCTCATTCTCGTATGTTGCCCCCAAACTACGGAACTCTTTGCCACTTGACATCCGCCAAGCCTCCAGCCTGGAGTGTAAACAAAACTGAAGACTTATGAATATTGCCCTCGAAATCAGTGCTACAGAAATTTGCTTGCTTGATTGATTGATTGACTGATTGATTGATAGACTGACTGTCTCACTGATTAATTGATAGATTGTCTGACTGACTGATTGACTGATTGACTGACTGACTGATTGATTGATTGATTGATTGATTGATTGATTGATTGATTGATATAAAGATATGTTCATGAACTTTGGGTTCTGGAGAGTCATTTCATAATTTTACATCACCTACAATTACTTGTGATTTCATAGAAACATCAAGTTCATCTCTTGCCTCATTTGCCATCATTATTTAGATTCTTTGAATAATGTATATTTGACTGCCCATGACATTAGCCACAACTTTCCATTAGTGACCTCACATCAAACAAACACACGTCCTACAAACCAAACAAACACACTTCCCTCAAAACAAACAAACACACTTTCCTCCAACAACACAACTATTACATACCAACACACAGTAGTTAAGACATGTGTCAGGTCGTGACCCCAAGTAGAACTATCAAGTTTTATTGCCATGACGATTTACAACTCCCTGGCTATAAAACATCACTAGGTGGGTGTGGGTCACGTACATATAATAAATAAATTGTACAGAAAAATAATCCTGTCTACAAGTTTATAGTCTAGTTCCTACATATGCTATGATCATTTCAATCATCTCCACTGTGTAGTCGAGTATTGATATATACATGATGATGTTATCGTGTCTCTACATCATTTACTTTCAAACTGGAATTTGAGTTTTTGTAGTAAATTGAACAAAGTAACTCAGTAGTACTAATAGCAGTATAACAGTACACTGTATTGTAATATATACAATCAAATTGTTTTCAGGTCCGCACCCAAAAATCAGCACCACAATTTAAACCTGTTACTGTACTGCTTATGAATAAAATCAAGTGTGTGTGTGTGTATGTGTATGTGTGTGTGTGTGTGTATCTGTGCCTGTGTCTATATGTATGTATATGTGTGTATGTATGTGCGTGCATGTATATGTGTACATTTTGTATATGTATGTGTGTATATGAGTATGAGTGTGTGTATGTGCGTGTGTGTATATGTGTGTATGTATATAGATGTATATGTGTATGTGTATGTATATGTGTATATGTATGTATAATGTGTATGTGTATGTATATGTGTATGTGTATGTGTATGTGTATGTGTATGTGTATGTGTATGTGTATGTGTATGTGTATGTGTATGTGTATGTGTATGTGTATGTGTATGTGTGCTTCTTTGCATCAGGGTTAAGTGTACATTTTAGAGTATTGCTTGACAAACTCTAGTAAAGAACAATGTCTAATTATTGGTATTTTAACAATCCGATAAAAAAGAAATACTTCAGTCACAGAATGAGATAGTACAGCTTTACACTTCCACTACTAGAATTGTACAATTCTCAAATATTTTTCTTCATTCAACTGGAAAAAACTATTGTAACATTTTTGTCATCGACTTGGGCTGAGATGACCCCTTATCTCGCTCATAATTTCCTGTGGTGAACAAAGAAAAATATTTAGGAATAATATTTAATTGTATATTATATCTACAGATCAAAATCTATGTTATATAAAAACATCCAAAAAATTCTCTTGAATTTGTATAGTACTAACATTTTTGTTTTCTCAATGCTTGGGCAACCCGAATAACATGATAAGAAAAATTTAGTGAATTATAAGGAAGTTATACAGACAATTCATCAACAATTGGATCACCCATTTCCCATTGAAAGGAAGACCTTGTCGTTCAATAAAGTCAAGTCTTTTCCCACTAAAATTCTAATATCTCAATTTTTTGTGTCATTTCCACTTGATTTTAGACTGAGATTACTGAAATTGTCCTTATAATGAGGCTGTAACAAACTTTTGACTGCTCAACTAGATATTTTCCCGGTAAAACTTTTAAGTAAAATTTTAACTTTTCCTCAAATTTTGTCATTTCCACTTGATTTTAGGCTAGAAGTAAAGAAATCGTCCTTACAATGAGGTTCTAACAAACTTTTGACTGTTCAACCAAGTATTTTCCCGGTAAAACTAGAAAGTAAAAATTCGAACTTTTCCTCAACTTTTATGTCATTTCCACTTGATTTTAGGCTAGAATTAAAGAAATTGTCCTTGCAATGAGGTTATAACAAACTTTTGACTGTTCAACTAAATATTTTCTCGGTAAAACTATGAAGAAAAAATTTGAACTTTTCCTCAACTTTGTGTTATTTTCCTTTTCATTTTAGATTAAAAGTTAAAATATAATCCTTATAATTACAGTGATAACAAAATTTTGGCATCAAATTGACAAAAATAGGTCAAAACGTACAAAAAGTTATAAACAATGGAGTCTTCATTTTGTAAACAAATGTGACGGATCTAAGTCACTGTGTGTAGGAAGTCGTCTTGCATTTAGGTCAAAGCTCATCTGTTGAGTGGTATACCATGTGTGTGTTTAGATGGGATTGTCATTTGGGGTTTTATTTGTTTGCCTGACAGCTGACTTTCATGGAATACGATAACAACCTTGCAACCAAAACCTCATTCCAAGATGTTTTATGTCTTTTCAGGACAGTATGGATTGTGGGTGATGTAGTCTGATATAACTGACCTGGTAACACACATGTACAGAATGTGTTTTGATGTAATATGTGATATTTATTTTTATGTATTTAATTTGATATTCTTTGTGTCCTATAAGTCAGAGGGCTGGATGTGTTGTAGAGTCAAATTATTGTGCAAATTTAAACGGTGTCGCTAGCTACGAAATTTTATAATTTATTGACCAATTTGTTATTTGGCTTTGAACATAGTATGCTACCTTTGTGCCAGGTGTGGTTGAAATCATTATGAGGGTGATTGCACACATGCACCCATGGATGGATGGACGGATGGATGGACCCCCAACATATGAGTCCAGGTAGTGCCTGTTGGGAGGGGGGGGGGGGGGGGGGGGGGGGCTAACAATCCAGGCTTGTGAGTGCAAGTGTGGCATACATGCGGTATATGCACAACTACTCAGGGTGTTCTATGTGGCCATATTTTTACAAGCATAGGGAGTGTAAGTGCAACAGAAAAAAATGCAATCATCCAGGCTTGTGAGTGCAAGTGTGGCATACATGCGGTATATGCACAACTACTCAGGGTGTTCTATGTGGCCATATTTTTACAAGCATAGGGAGTGTAAGTGCAACAGAAAAAAATGCAATCACAAGTTTAAACACCTGATATACACAAAAATGCTACCCAAACATACATGTAAGGGCTGTTATCATTACATCTCAGTATTATCCCCCCAAAAATTTAAAAATTGTTTCGAAAATACAACTGTGTACATGTGCTGATTAGTTTCCATCAGAAAAATGTTCTGGCCTTGATTTTCACAGCAAGGATATTTCAGCAACCCTGTTTTCACTTAGTTGTTTTCCCATGATTATAAGTTGAAATACAAGCTTATCACACCCTGAGGATATCCTTGTTAAAGTACATTATCTCTATATACTAAATACTGTATTTCACAATTCCCTGATTAATTTTCGTAAATCCGATCTCGTTTCCAGATAAGTGTGATAGGAAACATATTGTGAGAATGTAGAATGTTCATGGACTCTGGGGTCATACTTAATACTAGTAATGAGATTTCTACTCACAAAGTCAAAATATTTCTAGGAGGAGAATTGCTTCCAAGAAACATATTGTCTTCAAGAAACCACAAGGAGCTTTGAAAACTTGAATTTAAGTTCCTCATATTATGTAGTATGTCTCCTGTGTTGTAGTATTACATCATTAACTGTGGTCATACCTCTAGCCTTGTAAAGGTTTCATCTAACCACAGACAAGTACTACTTAACTTGTCTGTGATCTAACCTTACATCATCTCATTAGTTCTCAGGAGTGAAGACTAAAGTGTTTCTCTCTCTTATTATTCTATATCTTATTAAATCACAAATTCTTAAAATCATAATTACATAGTTTTCAACCTACCCTCATCTCATTGCCATACTGCAATGATATAAAAACATACTGACAAATATTACACATGTCTGTTGAAAATATTTTACAGGGCTGGGGTAGCCACATATTGCAATGTCCTGAGAACTTGGGTTTGTATATTTGGAAGTCCTACATTATACATATTTCAACCTACCCTCATCTCATTACCATACTGCAACGATATAAAACATACTGACAAATATTACACATGCTGTTTTACAGGGGTACCCACTTTACAATGTACTGAGAACTTGGAACTGTGCATTTTCACATTATTCTGGATATCCTACCGTACATATTGAGATGACATAAAACATACTGACAAACATTACACTTTTATCCTGACACTCTTTAACAGTTAGTTTACTTACCCGATGAAAGATGACAATCCCATTGTGGTTTCTGTAATGCCTCAGGATACAACCTAGCTTCCTGGATCCATCCCTGGAAGAATGTAAGATCAAATCAGGATTAAAATACAACTTGGGTGTTCTTGACTTCAAATTTTCAACTTATGGCAGCACCCCCCCCCCCCCTCCCACCTTCCTCTCCCCCACCACCCCCTTCTTTATTTAACCCTATATCATCACGACCTATCCTACAATCATATCATAACCCAACATATAATAGGTCCTCCCTGAAAAAAAATTGGTTCTAAAAAATTAGTTCTAGAATTATACAGATAACATAGTTAGCTAAAAGCTAGTCTTCTCCAGGGTCCTTGTATTGATGATAAGTTTACTCCAAAATCATGTCTATAACAATGCTTGAATGTTGAGTTGTATTTTATATATTGTATTTGTCAAATGGAGCTTCTAGTACATAGGACTACAATATCTTATAACCCTGTATTTATGGTGTTATAGTCACCCTACATCTTAGCCTGAGGTCTGTCTGTAGAAAGTTTATCTCAAATTTAATACTCAAATTTTTATTTTTATTCTACATGTATTTATCAAATGAAGTTTCTAGTACATGTGGCTACAATATATCATGACCCTGTATTCTGGTGACCCTACTTCTTAGCTTGAGATCTGTCTGTGGAAATTTAGCTTAGGGTCAAACTTGGTTCCTAATACTACCATCACAGAGGAGCTACTGGGGATTGCAGTATACACTAGTGCTATTTTATGGTAATCCACATCTCCCTTCCCCCTCCCCCCACCCCCCAATCTCCCACCCCTACCCCTTTGCATCTAGGCTTGAGATCTGTCTGTGGAAAGCTTATTCTCAATATTACCACCACATAGGAGCTACTGGGGATTACAGTAGACATTATCAAAACAATTTTTATGGTAATTTTTTATGGAAACCCCCACCCCACCCCCTAACATCTTGGCTTGAGAACTCTGTCTGTGGAAAGGTTATAATAAGTTATACTCCACATGTAGACTCAAACTCGAGTCCCTATATTTTACTATCAAATGATTAACCCCTTCAATACTGAAAACATTCCCGCCAAAATTGTTTGGACAAAATTCTTGTTTTATGTAAGTTTTTGGCATATATCTACTTCATTTTAGACTGGAATTAAAGAAATGTTAGTTCCTATTAAAGTAATATTATTGTAATTATGAAAATATTCATATAAATTGGGTCCCCACATTATTTAAAACTTGTCTCTAGTCATGAAAGGGTTAACTGGTCATTACACTTGTATACACATATCAAAAACAGCAGAGGTGTTTTTATACTGACACTGTGACATCATAGCTTGAAGTCTATTGATTGTAAAGGCTATACCAAATGTAGTAGTTACAGTTAGTTAGGAAAGCAGTATCAATGACGTCTTGGGTGACCTTAGTTGACCTTAAAGTTACAACGCTATGAGACAGGAAGTTGAAACGGAAAGGATAGAAGGCATTATATTTCAACATATTAAAAGTACTGACTCAGCTTACTGTCAGATATTAGATAGAAAGAGGCTATGGTTGTTGATACAAGTAAGTTTTGGTTTAAATAGAAGTCAGATAAAACCTTAGATAGAGGTTAGTTTATAAGTTTACACATACAATGTGGGTTAGTAGAACTAGTCTATGTTTAGAAAGATTTCATGTGGATTTTCATTTGTTGGACAGGAAGATATATTTTATTGATCCTCAGTTCCTTATTATTCATTTGCGTCTGGCTATCTGTCTGTCTGTGTCTGGTTGTCAGTCTGTCTGTCTGTCTGTCTAGCTGGCTCTCTGTCTGTGTCTGGTTGCCAGTCAGTCTGTCTGTCTGTCTAGCTGGCTGTCTGTCTGTGTCTGGTGGTCAGTCTGTCTGTCTCAGTGTCTGGCTGGTTTGCCGGCTGGCTGGCTAGCTGACTGTGTCGATCTGTCTTTCTATGTCTGTCTGGCTGGCGCATTGGCTTTTGCCTGTGTCTGTCTGTCTGTCTATCTATCTGGCTGTGTGTCTGTCTGTCTGTCTGACTGACTGACTGACTGACTGTATGTGTATGAGTCTGTCTGTCTGTCTGTCTGTCCGACTGTCTGTCTCTGTCTGTCTTTCTGTCTGTCTATCTCTAGAAAATAAGTATCAGAAACATAAGCATCAACATGAGAAACACTGTCCAATGTACAGCCCCCTAAGTCACTATCCAATGTATAGCCCCCTAGGGCCCTAAGTCACTGTACAACTAAAATGTCAAAGTAAGCCATAGCGAGAACAAATAGAAAGTTTCACTTACAGTGTATCTTCCTCTACCTTGTACAGTTTGACCAACATAAATACCAGTATTCCGTGGAAATGTCAAATCCAGTTTTCCAGACAGTTGCTTTTCCAGGAATGTGTTACATCCGACATAAAGTCTTGCCAAACTATCATCCAACACAAGTAAAAGATGTGTCCATTCCCGATGATTAAATTGCGGAATATCAAAAACTATTTCTTGAATTATTTTAATATTAACCGTTCTATATTTCAGGATGATTTTTTTCTGAGGTATATCTGAATTAATTGAGAACCAAACTTCTGATCTGTTCTCGGTTGCCACATCCAACAATGTCCCAACAGAACTTTTTGACTGTCTGATTCGATAATAAACTGACACAGCACCATTGTGTAGTTGACCTATTGACCTTATGACCTCTGACCTTGGTAAGGTTATGACCTGAGCATAAGATCTAATACGCCAAGAGACAGAATGTTGTTTGTCATCCTGAGATCTGGTTATTCCTCTCAGAGCTGTGTTTGTCCGAAGTGTCTGGAGAAGATCAATTCCTGGAAGAAAAGAAATGATAATTACATTTAGTTATAAATTGTAGAAAATTTTCTGTCACTGTTATTTCAACATTACATCTCCATCACCATCTGACTCCTTCAACCCCCCCCCCCCCCTTTACATCACATACTACGGTAGTATCCATCACCATGCAATTCTTCCCCCCCCCCCCTTCCTCCCTCTTCACATAACACCCCCATCACCAATAAATTTCTTCACCACCATCATCCTCTCTTCAAATCACATTCCAATCAACATCCAATCTCTTTAACACTACCTCCCCCCCACCCCACCCTCCTTCACATTCCTCCCCATCACATCCCATATTTTTTTTACATTTTCCTCAACTCCCTAGGGAGTGTAAAATCTCTGCTACTATAACTTTTACTACACGTACAAGTTTAAATCCTTCACATTGCAACCTCTATCCTACCAGGTCCCCATCAATACAGCTGGGTTGACTGAGGAACAGTCATTGTTCAAATCTTGCCCTAGGTCTTTATTCATTCAGAATATGTTATGTACGGACGTCGAAGAAAACACATTATCTTATTATTATTATCTTTGGAATAAGAAAACAATCAGTTATGAATTAATCCAAACACAGGCTGTAAGTTAAGTGCCAGTTACATTTCATCTCTATTTGTATAAGTTAAATGAGTTAGTAAAAGTTGGTAAAAGTGAAAGTATATAGATAATAGTTTTCTATTTACTACATGTACATCGCCATAACAACCATTGTCTATAATTTTACCTCGTACTAAGTGGCCATGTCAACCACTGTCTATAATTTTACCTCGTACTAAGTGGCCATGTCAACCATCGTCTATAATTTTACCTCGTACTAAGTGGCAAGGACTCCAGGATAATCATCTTATCCTGACTTAGACATAACCTATTTCATGGTTGATTAGGAATGTATTCCAGCAGTTGACTTTTGGTCCGTTCTACTTTACTGCATCGGTAAATATTGAATACTAAAGAGTTTTTGACAAGACTTAGAAGAGAAAGGAAATAGATGGCAAAGTAGCTGATAATAATGCAGTATTTTTAATATAGTTTGGTAACCCTGGCAACAGAATGGGGGAAATCAGGTATTTGCATTTAGATCTCCATAGTCATTATGGTTTACCACTGTAATAAGCACACAAAGACAGGAAGAAAGACAGACAGACAGACATACAGACAGACAGACAGACAGACAGACAGACAGACAAACAAACAAACAAACAAACAAACAGAAAGACAGACAGACAGACAGAGACAGACAGGCTGGCAGACAGAAACAGAGACAGACAGATAGACAGACAGACAGACAGACAGACAGACAGACAGACAGACAGACAGACAGACAGACAGACAGACAGTAAGTTGTCATGGTGATAACACTACATGAGTCCAGTGTTGATGATCATTGCCTCCAGTCACACACAGCTGTAGTTGAAATAGACATACTACTGTATTTTATTTTGACTTGTGATTGTAGTACTACACATGTTGAAAAAACCCCAGAATCATTTGATTTCTTAGTGGATACCACGACTTCCACTCCACACACACTACTCATACATATAACTGGTATATGCTCCACTCATGGCAATATATCTACCCATAGATCTTAGCACTTTGGGGAAATTCTAAGATTCCTCATCACCCCAAAGTCTGAATACAAGGATTTGGCATTTCTATAACACGTTGTTATGTAATAAGCTTTACATCTCATTTACAAGGATCGTGGTTAATACCCCAGGAGTTAATAGGGTTAGGAGTTAGACTCGCAGGGTTAGGCAGAGAAAGAGGTGAAAAGGGGAACCCACTCAAAAGCGTGGTTAACCATCGATGGCCAGCTGTGCGAAGAAAAATGTGCTCTTTCCTGTCTGCAGTTTAGCTATGTTTTTTTTTTTAACTTAGCGCAGCATTAGTACATGGATGTAGACAGATAAATTCTTTTGCTGTGGAGCCGTCTACGAAAGAGTTAGACATCTACACGAACCCATTCACACGTTTAACAATGTCATGAATTCTTCGCATCTATTGACCTTTGTTTACGACTGACTGCCCGCATAGAAAGAGAATCACTCAACTCAGTGAACGGGCGCAAACCCTGGAACGAAATGAATCACCTAGTTACATGTGTCGACACTGCTGAGAACATACATCTAATTGTCTTACACCTGCTGACCACTTTTCTTAACAAGACACCAATCGAAACATAACTAGATTGCCAATGAATCTCAGCGGAAGGAGACGCAAATCCGGGACGCAAATACCCTTTGTATGCGGGTGTCACTTTAGGGGATACATTTGCTATGGAAATCTTTCGACGGCAAAAGAAAATAAGTATTTAACTTATGCAAACAACTTTCATTTATGGAAAGAAACTTATGCATAAGCTACCTACTTTAGTACTCATCCCAGAAAATGGAAACTCTCGCGCCAAGTTCAACTCTCTGGAAACGCAAACCATGGCATAGATAGTCTTAGAGTTTTGTGATGTGTGAGTTTACCTTGGAAAAATTCTTACCTTGGGAACTTTCTCCTGAACTTGAAGTTCGACTTGTTTTCACGGACAACACTAGAAAGAGGAACAGAGATACAACAGCTGGTCCGATCTGCTTCATGTTGAAGTAATGTTTATATACTGCTCACATTAATAATAAGTACAGCGTTTTTAACACTGGAATGTCGGTGTCTATGGCACAATTTTAGACTTGATCATAAATCTACACAAAAGTTGGCACAGATGGTGGGCTGGACCTTCAAGGTCTCGCAAAAGCTTACCCGCTGTGCATATTTATGTATCGCGATCCCAGTAATAGAAAGTTGCACGTTTGGAAATGCAGTAGAGAATTTTGATTGATTCTGTTTACGTTTTCATTGACAGAATGGCCACTGCAAAGCCGGTGATCGTTGGCTAACAAAAATACAAAACCAAGCACCCTCGACAACCACTCTGAAGTATCTCCTCACAACTTTCTCCGCTCGTGCCGCAAACGTCGATGCTGTATATCAGGAACGTGCTACACGCGTGGGAATGTTGATTCCTGGCAAACCTTCAAGAGATTTGTGACAGGACACGTCGATCTTGTCACCGTCTTCGAAACGACTCACTGAGATCCTTCGATTTAGTTAGTGTGTGCTTTGTACTTGTACAGCAATGTGACCCTGTTGACCCCTGAGCTGTCCCAAGGACCTGGGATATTCCATTTATTGAAGAGGGGTACTTCCTTGGGACTTCAAAACGCGAGAAGCGACGCGACGACAGGTTGCCTAGTGGAAGTGTCACTGTGAATGTAAAAACTGTTCCTAAGGCTAAACATGCTAAAGTAATAATTAAAGAAGATATTTCAGGCAATAGACTTCTTTGTCGATCCACTTTCCATCTCTGTAACTTCAACTTTCGGACACCCGTCGATTATAAGCTCAGCTTACAGTCGCTAGCTAGGTACTAGGTACTATAGGTCCCTTGCACTAGCTGCAATATTTGTAGGGTTGTTGTTTGTTTATTTTTTTCCTTCAAGGAGTTTGTTTTGAGTTTAAACCCCAGACCGAAATCAAGCAAATTCAAAAATTACACTTGCAGCTAACTAAATCACCAGACCACGTAGTAGAGACGGCAACGATTAGAACATGCGCAAGGGACCAACATTTAAAAGGTGTTGTTGAACTTTTTCTTTCGTTCTCTGTTTTTGAGCCAATGGAGAAAAATTATTTTGGTTTGGGAATCTTTAACATTAACAAAATTAAATAAAACAACTGTGCAGATTGGTTTGATATAGCAATCATATATTTGTTGCATTAATATGTTGATTGCAAAGAATGTCATCAAATTGGAGAGATGATCAATGCATGGTTATAACAGACGATGTGTCGACCAACGACAATGTTGAAAAACACGATCATTTTAATACGGGTGGCGTGCTTTTTCATCGATTTCTTTCCCAGTCACGGTAAACAGCCATTGTCACGTGGTACATATCTTTCTTTACACGCCAAAGACAACACATTTAATTAGACAATGTAGTAATTTGCTGACTGTGCAGGAACGATCGTCTTTTAAACCCGTCTTACTACCACACAGACTCTCTTAATCAGTCCTTGAAGCTTCGCATCGCTAAAATTTGGGTTGTTTTGTGTGTGCCGATATCTTCCTTGTACTGTGCGCCCTCATCGATCACATAGGGCTAACCTTTCGTTGACGTAAAGGCTTGGGTCGTCACACTAACACATCAACGAAAGGTTAGCCCTGTAAGGTCGATGAGGGCGTACAGTACAAGGATTTTCAAGTACCACCAGTACAATTATGCGGTAGATATCGGTACATACAAAACAAACCAAATTTCAGTGATGGGAAGCTCCGAGGACTGTAAGAGTCTATACCACACATAGACGCGTGAACATATAATTAATTATCGTGTTTCATAAAAAAAAAAAAAAAAAAACACTCGTACATGTACCCTCTATTCATACTCAAGTTTGAGACGATATTTGCTGTGTATTCAACATCAGTCATACTATCAAAATTATGGTCAACGTGGTTGGATTTGACACAAACCTTCATTGTGTGTTGAAATAATTTAACAAGGTTGTGGGGAGAAACTTGTAGAAACTCAGAAACTATGTAGAAATGAGGGCGCGCTTTATAGCTTGGCGCTTCACTTGCTTGCCCGCTTCACAGAAAGAGTACCATGGTTTCAAATGTTTTGATATCATTTGCTTGGTTATTATTCTTTGAGTCAGTGACTTTTTTTCACGTCTTTTTTTGCGTTTGGTTTGAAATTCCTGAGATTAAAAGCTCAAATTTTCTGCGAACTGTGATAGTAACCTCGTTTTTCATAGCCCACTATTATTGTTCTCAACTGTGAGGGCGCCCTATAACGTGGACTCGACTGTGTTTACGTGTACGACGGTACATGTATGTGGACTCCCAGGAGTCTGATGTACATCCTGTGAAGTTGTGAATAAAGCTTTGTGTCTTTGTTGTTATTTTCATTGAATACAGTATTCAAACATTGGAAAATAAAACCATATAGAGAAAGTAGAAAGGGTATTCATACCTTTGGAGGTGATAATACACTGTATTCACTCCAATAAAAGCATGAGAATTTGTCAAGGGACTGACATGAGGCCCTGGCTATTGAAACAGCATCTAAAACATTTTATTTTTAGCAGAGAAAATTTAAATTCGTATAATTGCCTTCTTTATGTCTCTGCCATTGTGTCTGTATTGACAATGAGCATCCACAAGAATCATAAAAATTCATAAATGACAGCGGTTGTTTTTTGTCTGTAGCATATCTGATATAAGAACTGTACATCACACCAAATAACACTAACACATCATGTACATCTACTTTCCTTTTTACCAGGGGACCACACACACACACACACACACACTGCTGCATACAATACTCAATCATATCCACCCACATCAGGGACATGCATGTATTACTTCTTAGATTGCTGTTTTCCTAGGGAAAATATCACATGAATCCTGTTACTACAAATTTACCAATATACTGTTCTTTCCACAAAGGTAGCGGAAATATATTAAATCAAAATGTTATATTTGGCCTGTTGACAGGGAAAACAACAATCTAAGAAATACTACAGGTCCCTATGATTACATCACAGAATGCTGACACCACAGATTTTAAAGCTCAATTCCGATGCAAATGTATGTTTTAAATTTGGGTTCACTTCCCCTCTTGGACTGTTCATAATTTATGCAAATTTAGTTTGATGTCACTGTTCTGTGCCCTGGCACTAAATACATTTGAGCCTTTCAAGTTTCATGCAAGGGAAACACTATCCACTGAAACAGGAAAGACAAGGGCAGAAAATAAATCTCTTCCTCTTGCATCATCTTACTACAGGATACACCAGCATATACATTTCATTGTCCAAGATTGAAAGGCAAGGGTTGGGCTTTCCTTTTGGGGTACACATTATTTTGAAACAAATCTGGTCATGACACTTAACTCTGGTATTGGAATATTCAGTTTCCATTTCAAGAACATATTACATGTACGCTGGTGTATTATAAATGTTGGAGTGTTACACAGCTTTCAATTGCAAATTGTAGAGTCCAAGCAGTCAAAAACATCCATGTATTGTCATATGCTTTGCAATAAACCAAGTCAACAATACAAGTACTATGGTCAATGTATGAATCAAGAGTTTGTCAGATTTCAAATTTCCTATATCATAGTTTCTACTATTGCAGCAGTAAAACTTTCTCTGTCTACAAAGCATAACACTTTATGTTGTTCTGACTGATTGCACTGAACAGTTGGCGCTTGATTGCAGCGATTATGCAACACAAAATCAGACATACAAGTTATCATGCTGATTGTACTTTTATTATATTCACCAACTATCAACCAGTGCTAGCTGGGTTATTTTATCTTTTGAATTACATTTCAAAGTCAATTTTCCAATCAAACAGTTCTTAAGCCTCTTCTTCGCCTTCTTCCTCTTCATCAAATTCACCTTCTTCCTCGGCAGTGGCATCCTGGTACTGTTGGTATTCAGACACCAGATCGTTCATGTTGGACTCGGCTTCAGTGAATTCCATTTCATCCATACCTTCACCAGTGTACCAATGCAAGAAAGCCTTACGACGGAACATGGCAGTGAATTGCTCGGAGATACGTTTGAAGAGCTCCTGGATGGCAGTACTGTTGCCAATGAAAGTGGCAGACATCTTGAGACCACGTGGTGGGATGTCACACACAGCGGTCTTCACGTTGTTGGGGATCCATTCAACGAAATAGCTGCTGTTCTTGTTCTGGACGTTCAACATTTGCTCGTCAACTTCCTTCATGGACATACGACCACGGAACATAGCAGCAACGGTGAGGTAACGACCATGACGGGGATCGCAAGCAGCCATCATGTTCTTGGCATCAAACATTTGTTGGGTCAACTCTGGTACTGTTAGGGCACGGTATTGCTGGCTACCACGGCTGGTCAGAGGTGCAAAGCCTGGCATGAAGAAGTGGAGACGTGGGAATGGTACCATGTTGACAGCTAACTTACGCAGATCAGCATTGAGCTGACCTGGGAAACGAAGGCAGGTGGTTACACCACTCATGGTTGCTGAAACTAGATGGTTCAAGTCACCATAGGTTGGGGTGGTCAGTTTCAAGGTACGGAAGCAGATATCGTACAGGGCTTCATTGTCAATACAGTATGTTTCATCTGTGTTTTCTACAAGCTGATGGACTGAGAGTGTGGCATTGTATGGTTCTACCACAGTGTCTGATACTTTTGGTGATGGTACAACGCTGAATGTGTTCATGATTCTGTCTGGGTATTCTTCACGGATTTTGCTGATGAGAAGTGTGCCCATGCCTGAACCAGTACCACCACCGAGGGAATGTGTAAGTTGGAAACCCTGCAGACAATCACAGCTTTCTGCTTCTTTGCGTACAACATCAAGTACTGAGTCAACCAACTCAGCACCTTCTGTGTAATGTCCCTTAGCCCAGTTGTTACCAGCTCCACTCTGGCCTGCAGAAAACAAAATTATTTCAAAATTGTGATACACAGAAATTGAAAGTTATTTGAATTTCAATGAGGTGTACATATTTCAATGATGTTGCAGACTATATTTTTAAAAGCAACCATGAAAGCATGACTAAATTGCAAATGAAAATATCTATTTAGCCCCTGATCTGGTGTGTGCATACACTCTTTATAGTGTGCAAGTAAATGAGTGGTTAACACCTAAACATGTTTTTGACATTAATTCTTCCACTCACTCAAACAGGGCATAGATATCACTCTTACAAAATGTTTTGCCACGAGCAGTGCGCTAACTTTAGGTAAGTCGCAGCCTATTCCATATTGCGTGAGTGCATGCAACAGCAAGTGATCTAGCAAAAGTACATATAAGTTTCTGTTGTAGTGATTTGTGAGAGTACACTTGTCTTGCGAAATAGCGCTATTAATGATCTTCAACATTTACAAGTCCAAATTAATAAGCCAAGACTTACCAAAAACAAAATTATCTGGTCTGAAGATTTGGCCAAATGGCCCTGATCTTACGGAGTCCATTGTGCCTGGTTCCAAATCTACCAAAACAGCACGAGGCACATATTTTCCACCTAAGAAAATAAGGAAACATTTCCATATATTAACTCAATGGATGAAATTCTACAATATCAAAAGTGCTTGATTTATGTTGGGTGGCAGCAACAGGAAATATCAGATTTCTTCCTTATCTCAGTCTGTGAGATATGACATTCCTGTCACCATCAGCTACCATTACTCTCCCCAATTTTTCTTTGATATTACTGGCACTTGTATAATTGTTTTTCTGCAATATTTTTCTTCATTCAGCCAGAAAATACTGTGACTTAGGATTGTCACTATGAGTCCCAGTTGAGTCACTAGTCTCATAGTG
Source organism: Glandiceps talaboti (assembly GCF_964340395.1). Taxonomy (NCBI): domain Eukaryota; kingdom Metazoa; phylum Hemichordata; class Enteropneusta; family Spengelidae; genus Glandiceps; species Glandiceps talaboti. The sequence goes on from NC_135571.1 coordinate 10,183,940, forward strand.
ACAAAGGCCCCTTAGGTCACTCATATTTTCCTTGGCGGCCCCTTAGGTCACTCATATTTTCCTTGGCTCAACCAAGAAAAATTTTGCGGAATAACATCTAAATGCAAGAAAAATATATATGGTGCTCCAAACTTTGTCAGAAAAATTGTACAAAATGTCACAGCTTGTACATACCTGTTGCTTCATTGTAGTATACATTGATTCTTTCAAGTTGTAAATCAGAATCACCATGATATGTACCGGTGGGATCAATTCCATGTTCATCTGAGATAACCTCCCAGAACTAGCAAAAAAGGAAAGGAAAGAAAATTGTAATTTGCAGTCTTGCAACTGAGGCCAAAACTAAACAATGCAATAAATTTCTATCATGTTTTTAATTTTTAAAACAATTTTTGGCTCTTTTCAAGTCTACGTTTTCCCCATTGTGAACAAGCAGTGGTCTGCACGTGAATTGTTCGCTTTCGAAGCAGACACCCGGCTCGCCATCCATTCATATCTAAACATGCATTTTTTCTCATATATTTTACTATCATATCATATCAGAACACTTCCACATCCTAATTCTAACCTCTAACATTATTTGGAGCGAGTGCGATAACAGGAACTTCACTTGCAGCCAACAGTGCATTTGCCGCCTCGTTTACGGGTATGTCACGTGACTTCACTGTAATTTGACATTTCTTACAAAATTCGAAGGAAAGCAAAATTGTCTGACTGTTTTGAAAAGTCACGACCGCGTGAATATTCGTCGGGTATTCAAGTATGTCTTGCCTCCGTCTCTAGACCAAATTTCAACACTAAATACAGTCAATATAGCACGGCAAATGAATGAACAAATGATCGCAGACGATGACGGATGCGATGGAGTGACAGTGTTATGTTACAACCCGCTGAACCACGATGATGAAAGTGACAATTTTTTATATATAATTTTTTTTATTAGTAAGGTTTCGCAAAAATATTGGATTGATTTTGGAACAGCGGGGTGCAATTCACCAAATATAAATTCAAGAATATCGGTACACGGGAAGGATCATTGTCGGAGAAGAGGATATTGAGGTTGACAGGGTTTGAAAGAAAAGTGATGACGAAAAAAGGGCGGATATTTTCAGTCGTTCCTTGATGGCTAAGTAAGTTGGAAATATCACTATTTTTTGTACTCACCTTGGCACCGATTTGGTTACCGCACTGACCAGCCTGTAAATGTACGATTTCACGCATTTTGATATATAAAGAACTTCGGAGAAACTAACTTCTGGGACAATATTGCACGGGACAAGTGACCTTGTTCACGTTCTCTTTGACACCTCGCTTTCGAATGGTATGACCGTTGGTAACTAATACCTTTGTACCGAAAATATTGAATGACGTAGCCATTACCATCCAATCAACACACCGCTTCTTATTTACTTTTGAATATTAAGTATTGTTTAGTTTCCAAAAAAGGAGCGTGCGCATCCCCATAACGAGGCTTAATGGTGACGTCACTTATTATCGCTACAAATGCCGTACATACCCTGGATTGTTGTGTGCTATCTCCACGTAGCCAGCCTGGAGACGGATTGAGTCATTTCCGTAACCAGGAAACACCACAAAAACGATGAATTACAAAATAAAACTTTTGATCAATTGAAAGAACAGTAGTAAAACCCATGCACATTCAATTCAAAGCAATGTCAGGCGTAAAAAAAACTATTAAATCAAAGAGATAAAACAATCAAGCTCCATGGATTGGAAGGTACCGATTATTGCCAAAACAGAATTTGAAAGACAATATTACCAGAGATAATTTTTTTTTGAGATAATTAAAAGACATCGATTTATTTATATCTACTTTTCTGATTATGCGCTTTCTACTAAACTTCGGATCACATTTTTTGTTGTTCAACAAACATGCAGAATATCGGCATGGACATGTCCAAACACATTTTACAACAGTACACGTATCTTGTCTTCATAATGAAGTTTTACAGTACAGTGCCTCTTTCTTCATCTAATCGCGAAGTATACAAAAGTAAACTAAAATATGTAAGTTAATTAACTACGCATGCGCAATCTACGCTTCAAACTATTTTCATCGATTACACACTTGCATTATGACAGTGAAACGTGTTAAACAAATTGAACAAACAGTAAACCAATGTGTATGTACAAAATTTATAATGTGCGATTTGCTGTATAAGTAAGCGTCAACTGTTATTCTCAAAAAAAAAGAGATAAACAAACAGGTCGTTTTTGATGGTGTTCAACTTATTTTGCCTTGACAGTCTGGTCGTTCTTCCCTCGAAAGTTTTTTCTTTTCTTTCTTTGCTTTCAAAAGTTTGGTATCAAGAATTCAAACTACATCTTTGATATTTTGCCCAGTAATTATAATCAACAATCTCATATGACGACGTTATAGCATTCATAAAGTTAAAGTTGTTTCGTTTTTTCCCGAAAAGTTTCGTCAAAGTTATTCTATCGCGTTGACCTCTACAACACGCATGCATTCACTATTCAACAACATAGTATAACAAAACACCCCTTGCTTGCTTGCTGACTCAAAATCAATCTGGATGTATGTCATTGTTTGCCAATGTAAGGACCGACTTGAGGTCAGCCAGGTCGCCCTTAGTGACCATTCAAAGTGTGTGTCATGAGTTTACAATTCCAAGATGTGTTGCCGTTTTCTTGTGCCTTTTTGTATATGTGTGTGACGGAGTCAGGATAGAAGAAAGCCCCAATGTGGCCAATTTGATGTCCATTAGTTTGAAACAGTTTGCTTTTATAATTATTCAAATAGACACAAGACAAGCAAATCTCATGGTTCATCAATACGTGATTGTCATTATTTGAAGTGTAACTGTGTTTGTAATATAAAGTAATATACAGGATGTTTGAAAAGTTCCAGGTCAGTTTGAAAGTAGAACTTATTAGTACTAGGTAAAAACGTTGGTAGGACAACAAAGAGAGTTATCATAAATTATATAAACTTGACTGACGTGTTGGCCCGAAGAATAGATGACGTAATCACTGAGTCATAACTGGTAATGTTGACTCATACACTAAATTTACTTGTTGTGGAATGTGGTCCACTTATAGAAATATTGAACATTCCTCGAAATTAACACTGTGCACGTTTAAAGCATGAGATTTTATATGAACTGATGCTATCATATTTACTAGTAAAATAAATCAAAATAAAAACATCATTGCAACCCACCCACCCCACAGCCTCTTTTATGGGCACCAACCAAGACACACCAATGTGTCATAGTAGAGAACTAATTTCTCGTTTGTGACTTCCATTCACTTTGTAAAGGTATCATGTCTTTCATAAATTTGTGAGTTCTCATCAAGTCTGGATCCATATCCTCTGACTCCATGAGCAGGTCATCACTTCAGACAGACACAGAGAGACAGAGAGAGTGAGACAGACAGACAGACAGACAGACAGACAGACAGACAGACAGACAGACAGACAGGCAGGCAGACAGACAGACAGGCAGACAGACAGACAGACAGACAGACAGAGACAAACTGACTGACTGACTGACTGACTGGCAAACAAAGACAGACAGACAGACAGACAGACAGACAGACAGACAGACAGTCAGTCAGTCAGACAGACAGGGCATGCATGCAAACACATACATACATACATACATACATACATACATACATACATACATACATACATACATACATACATACAAACATACATACATACATACATACATACATACATACATACATACATACATAGACAGACAGACAGACAGACAGACAGACATATAGACAGACACACAAATAACCACACAGTATCAGCACCAAGTGCCAGTAAATATAATGGAAACATAACCATTTGAAAACAACTCATTCATACTGTGAAATGCTTTATTTAAAATCCACATACACTGTACTATATCTGTACACAGACACCTGTGGAAATTCAACTCTACATACATTGTACTATATCTGTGCACAGACACCTGTGGAAATTCAACTCTAAAATCCACATATATTGTACTATATCTTTACACAGACACCTGTGGAAATCCAACTCTAAAGTACAAAACTATCAATACTACACTTCTAAATGTCTGTATTTAAATAAAGATGGTAGTTCAGTTGATGAATTATACAATTTGACATATCCTGTGAAGTTGAGGTAAAGGATAAAGTAGCCTATAGTATACCAATCTCAAGACACTTAGGGTGTTATATTTTGAGGTTGGCCACCTAGCTAGGTGAATATTAAATGCTTTAATCATCATTTCATGGATCTACCATGGTGGTAAGGAAGGCCCTACCTCTATAGTGTGAATGAGGACACAAAGATGAACATTTGAACACAAACTAGGGAGCTAGATTAAAGCCTAGACTCCCTAACATGAAGCAAATTATCAACATCATCTTCAGGGCTCTACCATGACTCTTGGATTGATGTCACAGATACAATGCACAAAGGTTTGTGTTGACAACTAAAAAAAAAAGTCAGTACTTCCTTATGAACAGCGCCATCTAGAGGTAGACCGACAAAATCACACAAAGATATCAAGACTCGCACAAAGGAAATAAAGACTGCAAATATTTCATTTCAGACTAAGACAGCAATATTTACTCAGTTTCCCAATGTGAATTCTGAGTCAATTTAATTTATGCAAAATAAAAAATAAAAAATTGTTTCTGATAACATGACTTCAGAAAATAGGGTAGGTCGGAATTTCATTTCATTTTACTCAAAAATTACTTCGACCCCAAGATAAGATACTCATTGGTCACAATACTTCTGTAAGAGTTTGATGAGGTTTAAAAGAAGTACATTAAGACAATTATAGTTAAGTAGATGAACACGTTATATAGACTGTACGAAATAGGCCTGGTTTCTCTCTGGAATACAATTTTTTTTTTAAGTGACCATAGATTAGGCAAAGGTATGAAGATGTACACAGAAATAAAAGTAAATACTGCTACCATTTCACCTTTTTGCATGCAATAAAATGGTTAGGATCAGTCAGGTTATTGGAAACACACTACTTTTAAAGTGACCATATAGATGAGGATAGGGTATTTATCTTTGATTTTTAATTTATAAAACAATTTTATCATAGCTTCCTACTTGAAAAATCAATGTGAAACGACATATGCCAAATCCTTTCTTGTAACTCAATAAATTGTAAAAGATTAATGAATATGTAGAATGTTTGTTTTTGTACGTACAATAACAAACTTTTTACACATTTTCAAATCTTTTTGCAATGTATTGAGTTTTAAACGCAGACTTTGTCAATGTTGTTTCACATTGAATTTTCAAGTAGGAAGCCATGATAAAATTGTTTTATAAATTAAAAATCCAAAATAAATACCCAATTCTCATCCATATGACCGCTTTAATATTTGGCCTTAATAAAAAAACAAACTGACGTTCATATCCATTCTGTTAAATTTCAGTGAATTCATAACAAATACAACATCTTGGTAAGAGTATTTTCACATTTTATTTATGAAACAAAGAGACAACAAAAATAGCTGGATACTTTTTTTTTCCAGTGTATACAACAAGTGAAAAAACACCGATGCGTTTGCTTGCATGTAGTAAGTACAAATGTAGGAATGAGGCAAGTTTCATGCAAAGACATACAATGTATAACTGCCAACATCAGACCGTGGATGAACAGAACATTTTACAAACAGGGAAAGTAAACAACTGAATTGGATTAATAACACTTGGCACAGCATGTTGGAACAGTAGAGACTTGTATTACACACCATGGTTTGATAAGAACAGTTTTATGGACTCTTTATGTGTTCAAGAAATGCCAGGGGAACTGGAAATTTGTTTATGAATGTGAGCAATTATGTAAATAGGCCATAAAACTGTTCTTATTAAATGATGGAACGTAATAAAAGTCTCTGTACTTCCAACATACTGTGGCAAGTGTTATTAATGAAATTGAGTTGTTTACTTTCACTGCTTGTAACAGATTCCATTCGTCCACGCTCTGATGTCAGCAGTTGTAATTAGTGTCAGAAACTCATCAAAGTATAAACAAGGAAGCGTGGGATTTCATAACTGTTTACTGATAGAACACTACATATTATAACATTAAGTACATTGAGTCAGGCCCATGTGACATAGAAGAACCCACAACAAACAAGTTGAAATGTACTGCAAATCAATCCACTTCATTCAATCATTTTTTCCGGAAGCCACGACATTATGGAACAGCTTACCACAAAGTGCTGTCAATATGCAATCTTGTGAGACATTCAAAACCCATATAAGAAACCAGCACCCCACAAGGTTCATCTAAATGCCCACTATCACTCTCATCAGAACCTTCCAGTTATAATCCCTGATGGACCAATTTTGGAAGTGAAGATGACAAAGGTACAAGGTACAACTATTATTACAATACAACTTCCACATGGAAACAAACTAATAAAAACACTGTGAATCTTCATCAAAGTCACTCATTGTTCTTTTTGTATCAGTCTCGTTGTTTTTACCTAATTTGTCTTTGCATGAAGTCTTTCCTTGGCTCACTTCATCCACGGAAACGCACTGGTGTTTTTTCACCAGTTGTATTACATCAAACTTCTAGAGTTATATAAAAAAAGTCACAATACAAATCATCCACGGACAAAAACAGAAATAGTGGAGTCTCCAACGTTGTGATACACATGGTTAAAAATACACCTCAAATTCCCTTAACCAATCTAAGTATTCTGATTGGCTGGTTATCATCCAATCGACAGCATTCATGCTGACACTCTCTGATTGGCTGAAATTGACTCTAACCCTAGGTACATCCGGCTAGTATTCAAATCTTTGAAATTTCAAGGTCAAAATGAAGGTTTTTTAATATTCATGACAGAATAATAAGAACGATGGTTTTTATATTTTATAGGCCTTCCCACTTTGTGCTCAAAGCACTTTATAATTATTACCCCTGATACAGATCAATGGCGGCACAACAGCCCTTTATACTTCCTCAACTCCCTGGGGAGCATACAATCCATTGCAGCCTTTATAAGTGCACAGGATTCTGAGGTACTTGAATGTTTCAGTGTATTATGCATTCTCATTGGTTGAATAAATTCATTCAGTGTTTGAGATTTGTGAGGGAACTCCTATGGTATTGTATCAGATTACTTGTCTGTGGTCAGAAGTAGGTAAAAAGTGCTCAAAAGAACAAAAAAGACGAAACGACGATAACAGTAAGAGGTAAATAAAGAAATCACACTGAGATTTTAATCACATTAGGACACACAATGACATTGAAAACTTAAGAGCATGTACTGGCACAATATTTACAATAACTAGAAAAATTTGTGAAGATTAAGAAAAAAATTGTCAATATCATACCATTTGCAAGCCAAATTGTATGGGTTACAACATAAAATACAGGATTATTTCCTGGTTGTTGTCAGTCATAACAATTCAGTTCGACATCATCGAATCTACAGCGTTTGAAATCAGAATAAAAACACTTTTATAGAATTCCTATCTTTTTGTCAATTTTTCATAAAAAATTACATTGCGCACGAATAATTACATCATTCCCAATATTTTTCCCTATTCTGCTAGAAAATACTCGACGTGTAATAAGGTGTTATCACCTCGTCTTAAACTCACAGTGACAAGACCACTTATGTACCTTGTATTTTCCTCTACTGGACAAAGGACAAGGCCTCCTATGTTACTTATTCTTTCCTGAACACAGGACAAGGCCACTTATGTTACATATATTTCCCATCTACTGAACAAAGAACCAGGCCCCTTATGTTACTTTATTTTCTTTGATTGAACAGAAGGCAAGGCCCCTTATGCTACTATATTTTCTTTGATTGAAGATGGCAAGGCCCCTTATGTTACTCCTATTTTCATGTTTTAGACAAATAACGCTCTTTATGTTACATATATTTTCCTCTACTCAACAAAGATCAAGGCCCCTTATGTTACTCTATTTTCTTTGACTGAACAAAGAGAAATATTGGATGATAATATATAATTATTGTAGCTTTTACTTGACTCTTTTCTGTTGTCGACTTCTGTAGATGTCGTGTATTGGTGCTTGAATTATGTTGTCATCCTCATCTGAATCCTCACCCCCTTCTCGTTTCCTCTTTTGTATCTCGGTCTCCATGGAAACATCTTTTTCATTATTAACACCATTTTCCGTGGGTTCCTCTGGAGCAACTGTGAATGAATGAATGGCATGTTTATAATTATACAATACTCAAGCCAAGTTCTTGTCTTTGAACAGAAAATATGGGTTATATACATCACTGGTTTTGTGGTGCTCGAAATATGACTCAAAACATTCCAAATTGCCATTATTTAAACATGTAATATTTTCTGAATAGTTTTTGTGTTTAAGACAGTAACAAGCATACCATAATGTACCAAAAGAACCATAGTTTTTTAACTTACCTTCTGGTATTTGACATTCTCCTAACATTTGTATCAAATCATCTACTTTAACAAATGGACCCTGAAAAAACAAAACATTTAAATACATGAATTTCTCAAAAAGATTAAAGTGAGCGTAGTACAAAGAAACTTCTCAACTTTTCGTAGTAGGAAATTTGGAAGAAACTGCCATAAATACCACAAATTTGCATATATCAAAAACAAATTGACTTGGATACGTGTCACCTTTGTGTCAGGTTTGAAAGAAATTGGATATTGCATATAAGAGATGACGTATTACGGATGTAGGGATGGATGGATGCACGGATGGAGCCGATCATAATATTCCCGCCTTCGGGGCTAATAACAATAATAAGAGAAAGCTTGCACTTGATTATTTGAAGAGTAGTAGACGCTTGAATGGAATTCTCTACATATAACAGTTTTTAGCTAATGTACTAAATATGATTTTTTATGATAAATATGATTACTGGATAGTTGCTGTCCCTGGAGGTCATAGGTCAAATATAATGGTAAACTCACCTGGAAGCATATAGGTGGTGGTAGCTGTGTTAATACTTGTGATGCTACTGGTGGTAATGGAAATACACCACCAGGCACAGGATGGGCTCCAACAGCTGTTAAATGTAATAAATAATCACAACTTATTAGTGAATTCACATTGCAGAAGTCTAGGTCTGTCATTACGTCGGCCAGGAAAACTGTGTTTGAATACTAGGCAATGCCTATTTTGGCTTACTGCTGAATAGTAACAACTTGTAGGTGTGTTCATATTGAAAATGTTTTGGCATGTCAATATGTTGACCAGGAAGTATGTGTTTGAACACTATGCAATGCCCAGCCCTATTTTGGCTTACTGCTAAATAGTAACAACTTGCAGGTGTGTTCATATTGAAAATGTTTTGGCATGTCAATATGTTGGCCAGGGAAACTGTGTATTTGAATACTAGGCAATGCCCACCCCTATTTTGCCTTACTGCTAAATAGTAACAACTTGCAGGTGTGTTCATATTGAAAATGTTTTGGCATGTCAATATGTTGGCCAGGGAAACTGTGTATTTGAATACTAGGCAATGCCCACCCCTATTTTGCCTTACTGCTGAATAGTAACAACTTGCAGGTGTGTTCATATTGAAAATGTTTTGGCATGTCAATATGTTGGCCAGGGAAACTGTGTATTTGAATACTAGGCAATGCCCACCCCTATTTTGCCTTACTGCTGAATAGTAACAACTTGCAGGTGTGTTCATATTGAAAATGTTTTGGCATGTCAATATGTTGGCCAGGGAAACTGTGTATTTGAATACTAGGCAATGCCTATTTTGCCTTACTGCTGAATAGTAACAACTTGTAGGTGTGTTCACGTTGAAAATGTTTTGGCATGTCAATATGTTGACCAGGAAGTATGTGTTTGAATACTATGCAATGCCCACCCCTATTTTGCCTTACTGCTAAATAGTAACAACTTGCAGCTGTGTTCATATTGAAAATGTTTTGGCATGTCAATATGTTGGCCAGGGAAACTGTGTATTTGAATACTAGGCAATGCCCACCCCTATTTTGCCTTACTGCTAAATAGTAACAACTTGTAGGTGTGTTCACATTGAAAATGTTTTGGCATGTCAATATGTTGGCCAGGGAAACTGTGTATTTGAATACTAGGCAATGCCCACCCCTATTTTGCCTTACTGCTAAATAGTAACAACTTGTAGGTGTGTTCACATTGAAAATGTTTTGGCATGTCAATATGTTGGCCAGGGAAACTGTGTATTTGAATACTAGGCAATGCCCACCCCTATTTTGCCTTACTGCTAAATAGTAACAACTTGTAGGTGTGTTCATATTGAAAATGTTTTGGCATGTCAATATGTTGGCCAGGGAAACTGTGTATTTGAATACTAGGCAATGCCCACCCCTATTTTGCCTTACTGCTAAATAGTAACAACTTGTAGGTGTGTTCACATTGAAAATGTTTTGGCATATCATGAAGCACTCTGGGATTCATCAGACATAGACTCAAGCTGTCAAAGTTGAACTCCTGCTCGTGAATGAAGATATTTGTTTGCAAATCGGACCTAAACAAGTATTGTCAATATGATGACAAGGAAGAAAGCATTTGAATACTTCAGCAATGCCTTATTTTGCCGCATGTACATGAAATACCAGGGGAACTGGAAATTTGCTTTGTGATCAAATGATAGAATGCAATGGAAGTCTCTCCCAACATGCTGTGCCAAGTGTTATTAATTCAATACATTTGTTTACTTTCCCTGTTTGTAACAGGTTCCATTCATCAACAGTCTGATGTCAGCAGTTGTAAATACTATCAACCAAACTGCCACTTTAATATTTGTAACACTTACGTGGAAATTGTCTTGGTTTGTATGCAATCATCTGATTTAGATCTGGTTTAGGATATTCAGCTTTTTGTTCTGTTTCTTCTTCTGTTTTAGGATTTTCTGGATTTGTTGATGTTATTGGTGTTGTTGTTGTTGTAGGCAGTGGAACAATGGGTGCATACTTCTTGGACAGATCCTGAGGTAGTAGAAATTTAGAAGTTGAAATTGCTGGACATGGTACAGACACACAAAATGACAGATCAGTCAGTAGATTAGTCAACACCTGGAAAAACAAACTTCCACCTAGTATTGTTACTATAGGAACCTCCCAAACTTTTGAAAGAAGACTTGAACACTCACTGGAAGGGAAAAGACATCAAATACAACCCAGAAGGTGATACTTCATATTGGGATTAGTGTGTGTGTGTGCGCATGTGTGTATGTGTGTATGTGTGTGTGTGTGTGTGTGTTTGTGTGTGTGTGCGTACGTGCATGCATGCATGCGTGCATGCGTGCACCCAACCTGGAATCTATTCGGATCTGATGTCAGAGGCCCAGGAGGGTCTAACTCTCAGATTGGGACTATGTAACTATAATCTAAAGTCAAAGTTAAAATCACTGGACATGGTACAGATGTTTAATGGAAAGTACAGCAAAACTTGTGGGCATGTTCATTTATGTAGCGGCAGTAAAGCTATACTAGCTGCAACTGGAACATTTTTTGAAATTATGCAAGTTTTATCCAATGTTACCTTCTGAAAACCTGACAAGACTGAGTACTAATTTAATGAAATAATCAGAAATAATAAAAAATGACTGTCTACTTACCCTATAACCCAGTGCTTTGAGTTCACTTGGTGAACATGGGTATAGATCAAGATATCTATATCTATCAACTAACAAGGTTGCTTCACGGTCTTCAAACTCCTATCAATGAATAGTATACTATTAGTAGGTGTTATACTAACAAATGAAATCATTTAATTATTTACACAAACACACGCACACACACACACACACACACACACACACACACACACACACACACACACACACACACACACACACACATGCACATGCACAGCCCTCACTCGTTTCAGTGGACGGAAAACAAAGGTCACTGACAGGTCGACATTTCAAGCGACAGCAGTTAAATCACCTTGTTATTACCTGAAAAATTACCTCTTGCAGCAAGATATGGAAAGGTATTTCGCAAATAACATATACATACTCTTTTACCAGTAGTATGATATAATTATATACCAAGCCCTGAATGAGCATAAATTATATACCAAGCCCTTAATGAGCATAAATTATATACCAAGCCCTGAATGAGCATTAATTACATACCAAGCCCTGAATGAGCATTAATTATATACCAAGCCCTGAATGAGCATTAATTATATACTAAGCCCTGAATGAGCATTAATTATAAACCAAGCCCTGAATGAGCATTAATTATATACCAAGCCCTGAATGAGCATTAATTATATACCAAGCCCTGAATGAGCATTTACAACTTCATCCATACCTCTTTAAAAACTTGCTGTCTCCGTCTCTCAACTTTTAAAATACTGGCCAAGTCTCCACATGTTGATTCAAAGTCCTGAAACTTTAACCAAATCTCTCTGAAATTGAATAACGATAAATAAATCTATTAGACAGGTAAAGATAATACACACTCAATTACTACAAGTGGAAGGATTAATATTTAGTATCACTGCCCAACAAGTGTGCTGCACAATGTGCCACAAATTCTGGCTTTAGAGCTTGGTAGTCAACATGTTGCCAAAAATAGTTTTAGTTTGTGTTTATCTTAGAAAACCGAAGCTACCAGGGTAATATCATCAGATTTTATCTTACTTACCCTGATTTCTCTGGAGGAAGATTACCTGATGTTAAAACCCTTTCAAATAATACCCTTGTGTTGTTGTCCTCTGAAATAAAAATAGAGAATTATTAGGACAATAACACATTAAATACTACCCACAATAAATTGACTATGGAATGAAATTATGAAACATGAGCCAGTTATTCATATTGTACATTGTATTCAAATTCTACAATGTACTTTTCACTCAACAATAGATTTGTAATTACTATTTGTATTTTAGATTTACATTCATATTCACATTCATATTCACATTCGCGTTTATACTCAAATCTGTGTTCACATTCAAAATTGCATTCACATTCATGTTCATACTCATATTCACGATGATATCAATTCTCGGTACGTACAATAGCTTTTTACCTCATGCTAGAGGGTTAAAATAGAACAAGAAGGTCAACTTATTTTCACGCACAGCGATAGTAATGTATGTGAAGTACAGGAGTGGGAGTTATGGTGTTGACCAAGAAATCAAATGTTCATTATTTTTGTGATGTGTTTAGGCAGTAATGTTTTATTTCAGGTACTGAGAATTTAAATTGTACATATGGCTTTGTATCTCACTTACCATTCAGATGTGACAGATAGTCTACGTAGGAGAGAATATAATCTGGTATATCTCCATATTTCTTTAGTCCTAATTCAAAGATCTTAAAGGCAACACTTTTGTCCTGAAAAAATACAAACATTGGTGCAGAGCAATTTTAGTTGCTATGGTAATGGTTAAGGTCTGAAAACAAAATATAATTATCATAGACAGTGGAGGGGTTCACCGGCTTTGATATATTGTTCATTAAGAATAAATAATATTGTGTGGTTCCGATTACGCTCAATTTTAGAATAGGTGGGGTAGGTAAATTTTGTATTTTATTTTTATATATATTTTTTTTCATATGTGAGTGTCTAGTTCAGGTAGTTATGTTTTCCATATTGTTTTCCATATGGTCTCTGTGTTAATGGTTTCTTCTCATCAGATGTACAGCCATTACAGATTGGAAGAACAGTTTTATATTGTCTTTTTAAGTTGATGTCAGTTGCCGCATCCACTATTTCTTGCAAGACTTCACAGTTTTCGCGTTTTTATTATTTTTTTCTTGAATACATAAAAAAAAAGTTTAGGGTCGGCATGAAAAACTGGGTGGGATTGGGTAACCGGAACCAAACATTTTTTTATGCTTTACTGTAAGCATATTTATTTTGGTGCAGGAAAAATTTGGCAGAATAGCAATTTCGGACATGTCAAGAATACTTTAATTTGGCAAACAATACAAGGAGAAAAGTAGACACTATTTGTAAATATCCCATGGCTTTCCTTATTCAGTGAAACTGTTGTCAATACCCTTCACAAACAACTGAATATAGAAATATGACAACTCTTTGAATACGTTAGCGAGACTTGTTACTGCGGAAAAAAACTTGTGTGTATTTATTACCTTACTACAATAATATTCCATAAGTGCTGCCATAATAAAGACATGAAACTTTGTTCTTGAGTCTTCTCTTGCTTTCTTGAAGACCATTCTGGCAGACTTAATACCCTCAGCTCGCCTTGCAAACTTCATGTACTGAACATACACCTATCAAAAAAGAAACACACACAATATTATGCTTGAAATGTTAGAATTCCATCAAATATTACTGTTACATATATCCCTAAATTGAAAGTGGGGGAAGGATGTAAGAGACTTGGGGTGGTGGAGATTGAAAAGGAAGATCATTCCATGATTTAGGGCCGATGTGAGAGAAAGATCTCTCACCAAAGGTCTTAGTAGATACCCTCTACAGTTATAAATAAACAATATGCAATATTCAAGTTCCAGAAGTTCCAGCTATTACTCAGTTAAGCTCCACAAGAGGGCAAACCAGATTTGGCAAAGTGAAGGTTAAAATTTGTGTCATGGCCATTGGTTGCATGAAGCAGTGAATGAAGTGTGTGTGAAAGAGCTCTTGTATGGCCACAACAGAGTATTACAGCAGTAGTTAGGAATGTGTTGATTACTGGTAGTCACTGATGAAAATAGTATTATGGGAACAACATAGAGAATGAGTGGTAACTTAGTGTCTGCTGTCTTTATGCTAAAATACTCTACTACTAATCTGGCCCTTACTTCCTGCCAACAAATGGCTTGTGAACAGCACTCCTAGTGGCCAAACCAGGAAATCTCTTCTCTTTCCTATAACCAGAATAATGGCTTACTGCTATATGGGAGCTAGATTCTAAGGCACCACCCTGGGGTGGGGGTGGCAAGCAAGGGGCTAAACAAAACAATCCATCATTGATATAAATACTTACAAGTGTAGGGTCGATATCCTCAATGGCAGATAGTTTCTGGTATATACTGTGTGCTTTTTGGAATTTCATTCGACTCTAAAATTGAAAAAAATAAAAAACATTATTAACTATTAACTTCTTAGGTATACATAAAACAATGAACAGCAAAGTCCTACTCAGTGATGATAAGATCTGATCAGCTAAACTTAATATCCAATACTGTAACATGCTAATTTGATTTGGTTGATCATGCCCTTATTGGCTAACTTTTCTCACATGATATGCTAATTTTTACCACACAGTGGATGGTGATTGATAGAAAGAGAACTGACATTTGATATATTCCCCTATATTTTTCTTCATTCAGCTAAGCAAAATACGAGTGACCTAAGGGGCCCTTGTCGCTATGAGTCGATAGACGAGTAGTGAAAATCCCTAGGTCATGAGTAATTTCTGCCTGAATGAAGAAAAATATTGGGAATAATATAATTATACCATCGCTAGTAATATAAAAAAAAAGGGGGGGGGAAAGTAATGGCAATTTGAGCATTTTGACTCATATTTTTGAAAACAGCAGAACCAGTGATGTACACACATGTTGTCGTGACATAGATGCGCGTTGTTGTGAGGGAGGACGACCAGAGTGTGATATATTACATATTTTTTTGCTGAACCTGACTTGTGCATGGTATATATTATGTTAAGTATTTACCTCTTCAAAGTCAGCATAGGCAAAGTAAAGTAGCATATTTTTCTTCATCAGTGTTGTGATAGCCCTTTCATAGATGGAAGCTGCTTCATCACTGAAGATCTTAGCATTGTTGACATCCTGTGAACAAAAAAATTTGCATTTTGTTTACACTAATCGGCTTCACACTCGCACATAAACCACCAACAAGCTACAAACTTTGCTCCGTCATTCTGCCATCACACTTTCACACCAGTTAAAGACCCTTGTCTGCTCCAATATGACATTTACTGTTTTATATTGCTCCATTCAGGGTTGAAAAATGAACAGAGACTCCTAAGGGCTTATTCCCAGCAGTGTAAAACATATCTCACGAATATTCATTACTCTTCAAGTAGGTACTTCCCGCTGCAAACACGTACAAGTTTCTAAATACTCACCCCTTTCTCTGAGACTCCCATTATGGTTGAAAAATGAAAATTGATGACTCCTAAGTGCTTATTCCCTCTCGTGTAAAACATCGCTCATGAATATTCATACTCACCCCTTTCTCTGACATAAGTTTACTTGACTGTTCAAGATACTGTGCAGCTTCATACCAAATATCAGGATGATGACCCAAACACAGCAGACACTGCTCAAAGGCAAACATCACTGTACATAGACATAGACATAGACATGGTGTTATAGTGAATTACTTCAGGACTCCACACTATTTGAATGATACAACACTGATAATCCAGCCTTCGGTTTACTAAGATAGACGTAAACTAAATATATTGTTCTTCAATGTGGGCGAGTGATAGCAGTGCCTTGGTTATAACACCCATAACCCAGCCTTCGGTTTACTTAGATAGACGCAAACTAAATCTATTGTTCTTCAATGTGGTACATTACATAAATGGGTGATAGCAGTTCTTCTGTTGTGTGATTCTAATCACCCTGTGATCAAGATACTGTAAACATGGAAGTCCCAAAACACTACACTGTAAGTTCAAGGGACTATAATTAAACCAACATCCATTCAATAGCTTATCACTGTTGTAACATGTTGCAACAATAGTTTTAGTTTGTGTCTATCTTAGTAAACCGAAGGCTCAATTATAGTAAGTGAAAACCAAATGCTGAACAAGCTGTTCAAAGGCAAATCTCACAAGATCAGCATCAAATTGAAACACTGACAAGCCATACGATTGACCTATTCATCAGGGCAGCACACTCCCTAGCGAAATGTTTTAACAAAACATTTTTTACTGTAAATTTTATGCCCAATTTAACAGGTAATCTGGGCGAAAACCAAACACTGAATATAATGCTCAAATCTCACTAATAGGAAGAAACATATCTCCAAGTGTATAACCATTTGTTTACTTTTTTCTCACTGCACCCTAAACATTCTTACCTCGTTTTGTGATTAGAGTTTGGTCTTCTGTTCTAAGTGGATTTCCTTTCTCCCAGGCAATGTATTTTTTCCATAATTCTACTTGTTTGACTTCATCTGGAATTCCTGTTGGTGGTACTGATGGCATATTCCGGTTCAAACCCCGAGTCACTGCTTCATATTCCTGGATAAAATAACTTGATTTCAATCAATACTGGAAAGGCATGCACTTCAATTCAATTCATATTCGTATCATACAACACTTGTAATCCAGCCTTCAGTTTACTAAGATAGATGCAAACTAAATCTATTGTTCTTCAATGTGGTACATTACCATAAGTGGGTGATAGCGGTTCCTCTGTTGTGTGATTCTCACCCTGTGATAACATAGTGTAAATATCGGAAGTCCCAAAACAGCACTGCAAGTTTATGGAACTTTAAATAAATTAGTTTTCAGAGATGCCTGCTCTACTGAGATCATAATTAAACCAATGTCCATTCAATAGCTTATCACTGTTGTATCAATATGTTACGACAATAGTTTTAGTCTGTGTCTCTCTTAGAAAACCGAAGGCTCAATTACCAGGGTAATATACTAATAATATGACAGAACACCATGGTATGCAAGTTCAAGTGTGACACATCCGGGATATTTACATGAGTGTTTGCAGTGTTCTCAGTGACCATACCACAGAAAACACTACAAGCCGAAGTGCAAATATCCTCGAGTACCCACACTGGAACTCATGCAGCATGGAGTTCTGTTTTTATGTTATCTGAAACAGCTAATTTCCAAAAAAGAAGACATTTTTTATTCGTTACCTTAGCAACTCTCCTTGCATTCATATAATCTCTACTTCTGTCATCAATCATCTTCTTGGCTATAAGTGGATTTATACCCTGAAATCAGAAAAAAAAAATACATACTTATTATTTATCATATTTTCTTACAAAATATTTGAAGATTATGGGATGGTGAAATGCACATGCAAAACAATAGTTATAAATTCTATATCATTAATCTATTTACAATGTACAAGTTAAAGGTTCAAGCAATCTGTTGTCATAGCTTGATAGACTTGTTCAATATACTTACATTTTCATAGTTATTGTACTCTCTCCATAGCTGTTCTATATTAATCATTGGATTAACACACCCCCTCTGGTAGACTCTACGTACTGCTGTGATTCTCTGGTTCTCTGCATATGAACCAACTGCCTCACTGCAAATCAAAATAAAAAATTTAGATGTTATCCCCCAATATTTTTCTTCAATTACCCAAGGAAAATATGAGTGGCCTAAGGGACCTTTGTCACTATGAGTCTTCAGACAAGTAGTGACAAGACCCCTTAGGTCATGAGTATTTTATGGCTGCATGAAGTAAAATATTGGAGAATAACATATTTATACCAGCGCCAGTAATATCACAGAAAAACAGGGGAAAGTAATGGCAATTTTGAACATTTTGACTCATATTTGAAAGACAGCAGAACCAGTGACATTGAAACGTGTTGTCGTGACACAGACACAAGTTGTCACGACGTAAAACGACCATGGTATAAATTCCATATTGTTTTATTCAACTTGACTTGTGCATGGTAAAATAAAGATGTATATGTAGCATACTTACACTCCTTTGAGAAACTGTATATAATCTGCCCATATTTGGTATGACATGATATCCATACCCATCTTATCAAGTGCAAAGTCATACGCCTGTGCCATCTTTTCTCTGTAGGATGGGAGACTACCTTTGGTTTCCTTGACGTATGAAAGGTAGCATTTCCATAGATCTATGTTTAATACCTTCATGAGACATCGCTGGAATAACTGATGGAATAAAAAAATATAGTACCAATGGTGTTGTAACACAACTGTAAAAATATGGGGGAGGGGGGAATTGTACTACTGGTGTTGCAACACAACTGGAAAGTATGGGGGGGGGGGAAATAGCACCAATGGTGTTTGTAACACAACTGTGAAGTATGGGGATGATTTAGACATCGTTGGAATAACCGATGAAAAACAAAATAGCGCCAATGGTGTTGTAACACAACTATAAAGTATGGGCAATAATTGATGACATTTTCAGAGGGTTTGATTGATAGGACATCATCACAAAAGATAATGTTGCTCAAATAGTTGTTGCTATGGCTGTGTTCCACAGTTGCTATGTATATTTTAATTTATTTATTTACTTATGTTTGAATGCTTGACTATCTGTCACAGCATGTTGAACCTCAGTTCAGTTGTTAAAAAAATTCTATATGTGTCCTTGTAGCTGTAAATAGACCTGTTGGTTCCAAGATGCATTGAGCGTCCCTCCATACAATGCCATGTATTGTGTACGTACTGAGAGGTTTGCAGACACTACTCACAGGGAGATGGTTGTCACCTGACCATACCCTGGGTTCACCCGTAAAATCCCTCTCTGTCACTGATGGTGTTAGTCTTTGTTCTATAAAATCACTCATAATCAAAGAGGTCAACATGTCTCCATCATTTCCTGATGAAAATGTTATTTCAAACATAATCAAGACAATTGTACAATGCATTATGGAACCAGAAATCGACTATTTATACTTTTCAGGGATACAACTGTGATAGGTCTACTAATTTACACTAGCTAATGAATTAATTTGCTTTCTTGACAAGAAATTTTCAGTGACTTCAGCAACATTAAGTGTTTATCCAACAGAAACACACTGTCTTGTAGAAGAAATGTACAGGCGTATCCTTACCTTTTCAACTCTTTCAAATGCTCTGCTTTTCATCTGTAATAAAGAGAGACAGTATTCCACTATGATATCATGTTACTTTTTATATAGCGCCCTCTCACACTGTACTCAGAGTATAATTTTTTACCCCTGGCATGGAGCTATAACAGCACAACAGCCCTTTACTTCCTCAACTCCCTGGGGAGTATAAAATCCATTGCAGACTTTATAAGCACATAGGGTTCAAAGCAACAGATAGCCTTGAGTCTGTTCAGAACATAGCTCATTTGCATAATAACACATGTATCATTTGCATAATAATTTACATAATTCATGCATATCAAGATAGCTGATGTGATGTAAAGTGACAGTGGAGAGGAAGCTTTGAAATCCAGATACAACTGTCGACATCGGACCGTGGATGAATGTAACCCGTTACAAACAGGGAAAGGAAACAATGATTTGGATTAACAACACTTGGCTCAGCATGTTTGGACAGTACAGATTTGTATTACACATCATGGCTTGATAAGAAAAGTTTTATGGCCTCTTTATGTGTACATGTAGGGACCTGGAAATTTGTTTGTGAATGTGAACAATTATGTAAAGTGACCATAAAACTGTTATCAAACCATGGCATGTAATACAAGTCTCTGTACTTCCAACATGCTGTGTCAAATGTTATTAATCTAATTCATTTGTTTACTTTCCTTGTTTGTAGCAGATTTCTTTCGTCCACGGTCTGATGTCAGCAGTTGTACTATTCCTTGATGTGTATCAAGAGTCAGAACATAGCTCATTTGCATAATATTGTGCATATCATTTGCATAATAATCTACATAAATTATGCATATCAATCGTCTTCAAACTCATACTTTTACATGCTTCACACTCGATAAAATGAGATGAGACACGTTTTCTCTTCATTTCATATATTTCACGATACATTTAATTTACAACATTTTAACCTGTCTACTGTATACTACAATTTTCTTTTATTTTACTTATTATCTGTGCTTTGTAACATCTAGTAATTCCGCTGGAATTATTATGGGCTTGAATAAATTCAATCATGACATAAATCTATCAAAGGACATTGTAATTATTCTAGGTTTACCAGCCATGACACAACCCCTGCAGTGTTTATTTCTGAATACATGCATGCAAGTGTTTACACTATCTCAAATACAATGTGGTTATATATCCATGCCACCAATGCACCCTGCCCCATCACCTACTTGTCATCTGCTATGAGCTAAATTTGTGTCTGTCATAGTCATGAGATCTCATCACCATAGCATATTTTCCATAAAAGAGCATGTATTAGTTTAAATACGACACTGTGGGTGATAGCGGTTCCTCTGTTGTGTGATTCTAATCACCCTGTGACCAAGATAGTGTAAACACTGGAAGTCCCAAAACAGCACTTCAAGTTTATAGATTTCTAAATAAACTGAGACAATGAATTGAATCATTAAACCAACATCCATTCAATAGCTTATCACTGTTTTATCAACATGTTGGGACAATAGTTTTAGTTTGTATCTGTCTTAGAAAACTGAAGGCTCAATTATCATTTGTAACATACATGTTTGTATAATCATACTAGAGTGAATATTCTGACAAAACGTATGTCTGTAATCTTTCTACAACAAACTGTTATTGTGAATGTTGTTTTATTTGATACCTTTCATGTCTGTTCATTAAAGGGGCAAGTCAGACTAGTCTGTAAGGTATGCCGTGATGTGTGCCCTCACACATCGGTCAACCCCTCCTCACATGGGTGAGAGGAGACCGGAACGGCATGACGTACCTTAATAATAGTCTATAAGTCAGAAGCTGTGGGATGAAATTTCTTTTACTAAGTTTTAGGGAGACGTGGATTATTCTATTGTTTCTATACAACGTTTATTGAACGGTTTATACATCTTGATATAATCAAATCTACCCTGCCCCTTAAACAAAACTCTACATGTATGTTTGTTATGTTGTGTAAAAATGAATCATTTTCTGTTTCTTAAAGTGGCAATATGGATGATGAGGATTGGGTTTTTATTTTGGATTTGTAATTTATATAAAACTATTTCATCATGGCTTCCTACTTGAAAAATAGATGTGAAACAACATACACCAAGTCTGTGTTTGTAACTCAATACATTGCAAAAAGCTTTCAAATGTGTAAAAAGTTTGTTATTGTATGTGACACATTTATTAATCTTTGCAATGTATTGTTTTTAATACCAACAAGGACTTGGCATATGTTGCTTCACATTGATTTTTCAAGTACGAAGCCATGATAAAATTATTTTATAAATTAAAAATCCAAAATAAATGCCGAATCCTCATCCTTATTGCCACTTTAACTTCAATGAGTATACATATCATTTGAAAAACTTCACTGCAGTAACAACTTTATAAATGTCCCCATCCCATGAGTTTATCACTGTTGTTCTCAGAGCTTATAAATTGAATGAAATTGAGTAAATTGTGTTTTTCAGGGTTCTCTCCGACTATTTTTGAGTGGTAGGTGCCAACTATGAGTCTCATTCTCCTCGACATTATACAATGGTGGGTTGCACAATGTGTTTTCCAACACGCTCTCAAAGCTATGTTCTCTAAATAGTGCAAACCTCCTTTCTAGCCTTTCCTAGGCATACAGTGATGGGTGCAACCCTGTGAGCAGAGTGTTTCCAAGTCCTAAGAAATTGGTTGGGACTTCCCTGTAATCTACAGATTCCAAGTACTGTATATCTGAGACTGGTGGTTCATTGCACGAGTCTAGTTGCTGACCGTCCGTATTCAGTACGTTATCTTCATACCATTCCATCTAGTCAATCCTGTTACTCTAGCACAGAATTCTGTGCTCATCCCCCCCCCCCCTACAGCGTACATATAAACATGATGATGTCACATGATTTTAATTTAACAGACTGGAGGTGGAGTCCTGGTTGGACATTTGCATATCATATCAGTTATAATATCATACTGCAATAGTCAAAACAGCTGTACCAAATGAATATTAATGAGTGATGACAACAGCCTGTCAAATTGCGATGGATTACTACTGACATGCGCCATTAGCACTTTGCTCACCATGGAGTTGAACCACAATTAACGCCTTGAGTAACAGGATTGACTAGACGGAATAGTATGAAGATAACGTAATACGGAATACAGTCCATCAGGAACTAGACTACATTGCACAAGCTTTAGGTAAGTTACTCAAGAGTGTTGGGTTCCCGTGTTCAGTTCTAACCAGCAACTCGTCTGAAAGCTTCAGCTATTGATCCACTTATGTAACCCCTCGCTACCCCAGAGAGCACATTAAATAAGCAGAAGGCACACCTGCATCATTCAGGCTACCCAGCAACTTACAATCACCCTGGTCGTTAATAATAATATATAATAGTATTTCTGTCAACTATATTTACCTGACCTGAATTCTCAGGCCATTATACTAATATAGAGTCTGAGTTATCATTTGAAAGTACATGTTTTATATATCTTTTGACTGAACTAATTTTTTTTTCTTGTGTAAATACGGTATTTTGTAATTATTCCGTACTTCATGGTTACTGTAGAACAATTGTATTGAAATTTCACATTCTTCTTTTAGAAAGCCCTCAGTATTTCTCATTGTACTACGAATTGTAAAGTACCAAACTCGGGAAACAGATTTTTACAAGCTACACTTTAGCTTTTCCCTGTTTTCCGGCCACAGAACTCTCAATTGTATTCTATACAGATGTGTTGTGCAATTTCTCTAGTTTGTCAATTTCTGTATATGTATGGCATACTGTGACAAATTCATTCTTTCTATGGCAAATAAACGGTATAAACGGTGTACATGTATTGGATCCTATCTTACATTACAAGTTAAATATATAATCACCCCGGCTGTTATATGGTTTTTGCTTATTTCATGTAGATGAGCCGGTTTTTCAGGTCATCTTGGCCAGTGTAATGGTTTCAATTTTATAGTCAAGTCATTTCAAAATATTGGGTCCTATCCTACAAGTTGTACAATGATCAACATTACACTGTGGACAAACTGAGCCTATTACAAACAGGGAAAGAAAACAAATGAATTGGATTACTGTAATAACACTTGACTTTGAATGTTGCAATAGCAGACACTGGTGACACCATGGTTTGATGGGAACAGTTTTATGGCCTCTTTATGTGTACATGAAATGCCAGGGGAACTGGATGTTTGTTTGTGAACGTAAACTATTATGTAAAGTGAACATAAAACTGTTCTCATCAAATTATGGAATGTAATACAAGTCTCTGTAATTCCAGCATGCTGTGCCAAGTGTTATTAATCCAATTCAGTTGTTTACTTTCCCTGTTTGTAACAGGTTCTCTTCGTCCACAGTCTGATGTCAGCAGTTATAATCTTCCAGGTCATTAGATATATTTTGTTTAATTCACATACACGAGTTAAGTTTTGAAGTCATCATGGCTAGTGTAATGGGTTCAACTTCATAGTCAAGCGCTTTGAAAGTGTTGGGACCTGTGTGCCCTCTCAGACAGTTTGCTGTGCTACCAACATACAGCAACTTCGTGACCCTCCAAATTTGGTGTTCCCCGATCTCTTACCGTGTGGAGACTCGCAAGTAAACCTAGTTTTTAACATTCTAACCCATCATTCTAAAAATTTATTTTGTCTTTCATGGGAGGGTACAGGGACTTGCATACATAATGATGTTTGTACATGGCATTTGCTTAGTTTACCCACAATTCCCTTTACCAATATATATTACTATAGTGTGTGTTTAATTTAAGGGAAACAGCAACTCCAGGAAATCAAGTCAATTTCATAAAGTATGGGTTCTGGAGAGTAATTTGATGATTTTATATCACCTTTTACTTGCTATGGGGCATTGCATCATGGGAGTCTGCAGAAATAATATATTCAGATTACACTATGAATATTCATGAGATATTATACACTGAAGGGTACAAGAACTCAGGAGTCATGAATATTCAGTGTGCAACCATGAATATATCATTTCTGCTGACTCCCATGATGCATTGGCCCACAGCAAAGATATCCTATAAAGGCACAACATCAACTTGATGTTTCTCTGAAATCGCAAGTAATTGTAGGTGATGTAAAATCATGAAGGGATTCTCCAAAACGGTGACCCATAGTTTATGAAAATGTCTCTATTTTCTGGAGTGGTGTTCCACTTTAAGGGGTTACCAGAACGTGACACATTAAGTGGGGTTTGATTTTTTCCTTCATCTAATATTTGACTCTGAAGTAATGGAGTAAATGAATGTAGTCATTAAACTGACACCCATACCTGAGTCCATAGAGATCACATGTAACTGTATATTGGGACTTTTAAAGAGAAACACCACCCATGGAAATAAAACTAATTTCATAGTTTTGGGTCTTGGAATCATTTCATTTGATTTTACATCAAGTCAATTTAAAAAAAATGCAACGAATCACTAAAGTGAAACTTGCTTCACATTCATTGTTCTGTAAGTTTCAGCAGTTGTTCAGCACTACCAGATGGGATTCAGCAGGTATGCATATATATTAGGTGAACAATATTCATGACTCCTAGGTGCTTATTACCTTCAGATGGTCATAATATATATTCTTCTAATACATATTCATGATTGCTAACTCCCATGATGCAATGCTTTACCACTGTTAGTTTTGTTTTCGGTGTTTCTGAGATTTCTGATGTCAAAATCATGAAATGATGATCCAAAACTCAAAGTTTATGAAACTGTCTATGGAAATTCATAAATGAAGGGTGTTCTAGAAGTTGTATCTTTTAAAATTCATGATTCACAAAAATTTTTAATATATAACTACAGCACCTCTGAACTTTTACTTTGTATTGGATACAGGCGCTCAATATAAAATTTCTGATTGATTGATTGATTGATTGATTGATTGATGATCATTATGAAATTTTCTAATAACATGCTTTTTTTTACAGATCAGTTTAACATGATAGTTTGTGTGCACTAGAGACCAGCAAATCCCAAAGCTTTCATTTGCTCCAATTTTTAACGCAAGACAATGTTGCAATTGAATTATCAATATTTCTGTAAGGATTTTGTACATGGTAATAAACATAAGCTAGAAAGTGTGGTTTCATCCGTTAGTCTGTACGGTACGCCATGATGGGGCGCCCTCACACATCGGTCAATCTCTCCTACGTCTGTATCAAACTGGGCTCTTTCTAGTGTTTACAACCAGAGCTGGTTGCATCCAATCACAGATAGGTACATACATTTGGAATAAAAGGTGTTAAAATGAACATCAGACTTCTAAATTAATTTATTTCAGAGAGGAGGCCGGTGAGGATTGAACAACACGACATATCTTAGTCATTATTTTTCTACCAAATTCTTTGTGATCTATTCGAACAAATTTTGTACAATTCATACAATTTTAAGTCAGTGGTTTCTTGCGATTGTGGTCCACGCATATATGCTTACGTGTCTTTTTTTAATATATTTTTGACATCGACAATACAAGTTTTTGGATTCATTATGATTGAAAGTTCTTGGGGATTTGCTTGATCTTTGTAAATAAAGAACTCGACGGACACAATAAAGACAAACACATTTCACTTTGTTTTGCTACTTTTAATTAGCAGCATTAGTGTACAGTAGTAAGTAAAACTACAACTGTGGAAAACTTACTATCAGCAAAGACAGTCAGCGACAAACTACAGCTGTGGAAAACTTACTATCAACAAACAAAGTCAGCGACAAACTACATCAAGGAAAACTCACTATCAACACACACAGACTGACAAACTACACATATTTTCTTCCAACTAATGCTAACACCGCGTTCTCTCTGAATAAGGTAGCAGCAAATATGGACGCCAAACTTTCTTGTAACTAATATCTCTCTTGATTGAAATGAAAACTACATTTCAACACATTCCAAATAATGTCCAAATAACATAAAACAAATGACACTGTCTGATCAGGTCTGAACTGCAGGTTTGAAGCTAGAAAATTTTGAAATCTACTTTCAACTGGGAGTAGAAATTTTCATCCATATTGCCTAAACAGAACTTTACAAGCATTGGAACAATACCCGCATCATGTATATTATATATACATGTTGTATAATATTACTTATATTGTATACTGTTATCACATGTATCACAAAAGTTGCTGCTAATCACATTGTCATATAATCTTCAGGTCATCAAGTTCTTATGTATTAATGTTGATCTTAGCTTGTCTAAGTAAGTTTTCCACAGTAATAATTTGCACAAATGACTCCTTCTCTTTCTTGCTACATTCCAGAAAATCATACAGTATACGTGCAGCCTATAATACACTCTGCTCTTCATACAGTGTGTGTGTATGTGTCTGTGTGTGTGCATGCGTGTATATGTGTGCGTGTATATGTGTGTGTCTGTGTGTGTCTGTGTGTGTGTGTGTGTCTGTGTGTGTGTGTGTGTGTTTTATGAAGTATTTGGCATCAAATTTGAATTTGTTGTCAGTTATGGTGTAAGCTGCGATTGCTTCTAAGCTTGGCTCGAATAGTTACATTGTAAGTTGTGATTGCTCCTAAGCATGGCAACTTTTTATTCCTCGGTATACAAAACAGTTACAGCATTGGATAACTTGAATGAAAGGTGTATGCTATGCACTGTTAAAAACAGTCAAGATGTACATATATATACACATACATAGACACACACTCATACACACACATACATACATAGATACACACATACATATAGACACATACATACATACACTCACATACATACATACATACATACACACACACATACATACATACATAGACACATACATACATACACACACATACATACATACACACATACATACATATACATACATACACATACTACACACATACATACATACATACATACATACATACATACACACACACACATACATACATACATACATACATACATACATACACACACACACACACACACATACATACATACATACATACATACATACATACATGCAAGCACACTGTATAGTGTACAAGAAACTGTACAAGCGTAACAAAAGTCTATTTAAGTTACTGGGTTCTGAAATCATTAGAGAAACTTTGAAAGACATAAGGCAATAATATAACCTTCACTTGACTAGTTGTTTATTGAGTGTTTCTATTCAAATCAATGTAATAAATGGAAACACACATCTATCTACAATTGCCAATATTCCTAAACCTCTCCCCCCCCCTCCCATGTACCTCAATGTCTTCCACTGCTGTGGCAAGCATAGAGACAAAGTTGGAAACCAATTCTAGAAATCTAACAATATCTATGTAAACATAGTTGTTCTTTATTTTGTCAAATCAGCTGTAGGGAGGCTCTTCATATCAAGATTTTCCTCAATAATTATTTCTCAAAATGTAATTCTGTTCACAGGGATAAAGGACTATATTTGTAAGATCTAAGGGAGCATTATCTGCGAGGTCATCATAATGAACAGCGCCACCTACAGGCAAGACAAACAGCTTGCAGTTGAATTAGAAGCTTCATCTACGTTTATGTGGGTGGAGGGTCTATGGTTTATCAAACTATATTGTGTGCAGTTTGCTCTCTAAGCCAATTTGACGTGCCACTGATGCACTCAATTTTTATTGACGCACCAAAATTTGGTGTTCTCCTATTTCTTACCATCTGGTTGTGTGTATTTGTCAACTTCTTATATTCATTCACACTGGCTTGAAAAACCCTCCCAATTTTAACCTCAGGTAGGAGCCTGGACAGTTTGTGTTTGTATAAACCCAAACATGTCCTGAAACCCTTCCCGAGTTTGACACCTACACTACAATGCAGCTCAAAAACCTCTTTCTTATTTACTAGTCCAGTGTCAGCCCACTAAGCTAGTAGGCACATAGGGCAAGCATTTAACCCCCCCCCCCCCCCCCCCCCCCCCAATCAACATCACCCCCTCCAGTTGCTGAGGTGTTAGTGCAAGCCTGGTATATGCACTGAGATTGTCTGATATTAGACCTGGTAGGCCATTCCCGAAATATACTGTAGGGCTACTGATCTCTATTGATCACTCAACTTATTATATATAATGTGAGTATGTATGTCCTGATTATGAACGCAGCACTGTCACAGCAGGGGTACAACTAGGAACTAAATGTGAACACAGCACAGCACTGTCTTTACTGAGGTACAACTGGAACTAAGAGAATGCCACACTGGAATACTGAGGTCCAGGGAACTATGTCACTCTGTGAACGCAGCACTGTTGTAACTGGGGTACTAATAGGAACTATGTGTCAACGCAGCACTCTCCTAACTGGGGTGATACAAGGAATCAAGTGTGAACACAGCACTGTTCTAACCGGGGTGATACTAAGAACTAAGTGTGAATGCAGCACTGTCCTAAATGAGGTACAACGAGGGACATGTGAACGCAGCACTGTGCTAAATGAGGTACACCTAGGAACTTCATGTGATCGCAGCACTGTCCTAAAACGGGTACAAGAATAAACCAAGTGTGATCGCAGCATTATCCTAAGGGGTGATACAAGAAAGTAGGTCTGAACGCAGCATTGTCTTGACTGTGGTGGTACAACGAACAAAGAGCGAACGCAGAGCTGTCCTAAATGGGGTACAACTAGGAACATGTGAACGCAGCACTGTACTAAATGAGGTGCAGCTAGGAACCAAGTGTGATCGCAGCACTGTGACTCCTAAGGCACTAGGTTTGAGCATAGCATTGTCGATGTCTTGACTGTGGCTGACTGAACTAAGAGTGAACGCAGTACTATTCTAAATGGGATACGACTAGGAACTACATGTGGATGCAGCATTGCCCGATGAGGGCTAACGACACATGTATGCCGTTTGTACGATACACTTCATCATGTCAAACATAACACTTCAGTCAAAAATAGTTATATAAAGTCACACACGCTTACTTCTCTCAACCAAAGTAACGGAGACGTGAGTCAATAAAAGACGCAGACTCATAGAAGACGCAAGACCACTCGGTGTAAGTAAGTAGCATAACACATTATTATATCAATAAACATATCAAAAACACTATATTGCACTTTAATATTGCAAAGAAGCAAAATTAGTTTTGCTTTTACAGTAAAAAAATGCCATAATTATATACAACTGAAGTATTTTTCACTCAGGTGACATCAAAATTATATTTAGATGAGAAAGAAGTTAAGACTTGTTTGTGAATATGTGTTGAATCTGAAAAAAAAATCGAAGTGAACAAGCATTTCTTATAACACTGAAATATGTCATATGTAGATATAAGGGATTTTTACGTCTCGGTGCAGATCTCGCGAGATATGCAAATATGCCGAGCAACAGCAGGTATCAAACGTGATCGTGGTCAAGCTTTCACCGTGGCCATGTGCGATGATATTGAGAACAATAGTGTTGCTTAGCGCTTGACCACCCTCACGTGGTTGCTATGAATGCAACAGCTCATGTGGGATCTCGTGAAATCTGCTGCGAGACAAAAAACGGCTCATTGCATGTATTGTCGCAATCAAGGGAGCAATCATGGCTTGACAGTCAAACATAAAATTGTAACGATCCTTGGAGTGAAGACTTGGCAATGACGTGTTTTACTATATATACTAAGAGATTAATCATTAACACTAGAAATTTACAAATTTACAAAAACACGTAAGTTTATAAAAATGAAAACAACAAAAAAAGAGATAGAAACTTAGTAATAGTAACCTCTGCCTCTATGTAAATCTTCCAGTATCTTCCTGCATTGGGAAACTGTGCCACAAGACGTTCATAAACTTTCCTGGCTTTATCAACCGACTGGATCTGTGCAAAAATATAAAAAAACACAATATGAAACCTTCCGAGCTCTCTAATACCTACAATAGAATCTATGTGTGTGTCTTGAGTGTCACAGAAATAACGACTATTCAATTTTTTTGGTTCACACCAAAACTTCCATTCTACATGCTACTACAGGACCTTGTGACTATAAGTTGACTTTCTTGCTCTATTTTGACCCTCTAGCATGACGTGAAATGCTATTGTGAGTACCAAGAATTAAGGCTCCTCAACTCCATAGCAGGAAACTTTTTTTTCTACTATCATAGTTTTATGTTAGTTATTAAATTTGTACATCAATGCTCAAAACAGGCTCTTACAAACACTGCACCACTTTAATCTTCCAAGTCAAGCCATTGTAAAAGATAATGGCTATGACAGAATTAGAGTTAATAGAATTAGAATCATTATACGTTACTATGGCAATAGACTGTATTATGATGTCATCAGTCTGGGATTATCAGCCTGTCCTATAAATAGTTTGTGGAAAGGGAGATTAGACCGCACCCATAACAGCTGATCTCTCAGTCTAACACTACTAAATACATATCATAGAAAATAAAGGTTATGAATTTTATTTCACCACAAAAACTTGACTTACCTGAGCTTCTCGTATTAATACACTCCATGCTTCTGTGTCGTACGGGTGCGAGTCAATTCTTTTTTCAGCTTTCTTTACTTTTTCAGGAACATAATTCTGTTCACAGACAAAAAAAAGTATAGTGCAGTAGTTATTACTTGTCTTGCGACTGAATTCAATGGATGCAGTCCACTGTGTTGTCTCTAGGAATTGCTTGTTAGATTGTTAAATTTATCAACAAGCAATCAAGCAATCAAATTTATATAGCACAGATTTCCAGAGCAATGTTCTGTTCAGTAACACTGAATGGCTAAAGCACACCATATGCTTTGGTGAACAAATAAGTCTTCAGTTTTGTTTTGAAACCATCCAGGCTGGAGGCTTGGTGAATGTCGAGTAGCAATATACATGGATGGCTTGCATTTCCTAATGAACATGTTCTGGGAAGATAGATATTTATACACATCATGTGGACCAGATTTCAAAAGCAAAACACCACATTATTACTCAAGCACTATAGAAAATTATGGAAAGGCCTTCGACAGTCTTTACACCCCCCCCCCCCCCATCTGCAAACTGACATGTCCCTTGTTTTGCAAACACTACACAAAAATACCAAGCATGCAGAAATTCATGATAGGTTCAATATACAAAACTTACATTTAGATTTAAAAGATGCAGAGAAAGAAAATGTAAAGGCGAACTTGCAAAACATAACATGAAATTTGCACTTGGTGGAATGGTGGTCATTGGGATCAATCTCTCCCCTTTCGATTGTTTCGACAATGCTTATAATTTTATGCAAAACACAAACAGTTCTTGTTCCCTTCATTTTGTTAACTTACAAACTGGTTTGGGTGCACAACATATTAATTCCACCATACCATTTGCAGTGACCTCAATACGTCAGATCAAAAGCGAGGTTTAGTTTTCTGAGCTAAACTGTCATACGATTTCAAAAACATTTGGCAACTTCCGAGCAAAAAAACTCTCATGGCTGTAATTCATTGAGGGTTTATAGTAGGTCTTCGGATTTCACAGAGCCTAATATTTAATAACCAAAAAGGCTTCACTTCAATACAATTCAAGAAATGGGACAATGAGTTTGTCGCGTGTGTTATTGAAAATTTAAGCGACCTATGGCGCACGTGCAGAAAGAAACCAAACAAATTTCAATATTTGCGAAATAATGCCGACTCACCTCTATATCTAAGTCCTGGTGTGACATCTTGAGACTTCAAACAAAACAAATTACACCATCTACACAATAATTTTGTTAATTTTTCATTTATTTTCTTACCCGACCTCATACAATCACAAAACGAAACATTTCTACTTCGTTCGGCAATATGGCGTCCTGAAATACCCGGATGTTGTGATGCGTCGTTGATATGATAGAGGGCGCTGAACAACGTCAGCGGATTCGATTAAATTTTATGTGCAACCGGACGAGACTGTTCGTATTACGTACAAATTATACATATTAATTAGGATTTCCAAATAAAATTTAGTCTTTAATTACACCAGTTCAATTTTGTTTGATGAACTAAAACATGTTCCTATAAGTATATTTTGCAGACAGATTTTTACTTTCAATTCAGAGGCCTAGAGGTGGAACATTCTCTACAACAATCACTTGGTCTTGGGTAGTTACGCATATGACGTCATAATCAGAACTGTCAAGCAAGTTGAATTGTTACGTTTTCATTACATTTCTTGAATAAATCAAAAGGTCATGACCTACTACATATCGGCTCATTGTGATGTCCAGTGACGCGATATGACAATGAATTCTTAGACAAATAAAACTTTATTTCACACACTTTTCCTTTGCTAACAACCTCGTCTGAAAAATTACCTGTTTTATATTTCATCAACACGTTAAATTACCTCCCAAAGCTTAGTACTTGTCAAGGTAGGCAAGATGCGAGAGATCGTACTTTGTCAAACCGGGCAGTGCGGGAATCAAATCGGTTCAAAGGTTAGTAAAAACCGTTGTTTTTAGTCTGTGCATAACGACGTCTAAAAAGTCAATATTTTCATTATTGTCTTCTAGTTTGGACAGGTGACATATAATGAACTTGATGTCAATACTAGTGGTCATTAATTGTGCATATATGCCCTGTACGTGTCTCTGTAATATAGTCTAATAAGTCAATATTTTTATTACTGTTTTCTAGTTTCGGCAGGTGAAAATAAACTTGATAGCGATACTAGTGGTCATTAATTGTGCATATATGCCCTGTACGTGTCTCTGTAATATAGTCTAATAAGTCAATATTTTTATTACTGTTTTCTAGTTTCGGCAGGTGAACAATAATAAACTTGATACTAGCGATACTAGTGCGCGCGGTCATTAACGTTGACCATATATGCTCTGTACGTGTCTATGTAATATAGTCTAATAAGTCAATATTTGTATTATTGTTTTCTAGTTTGGGCAAGTGAAAAATATAATGAACTTAATATCGATATTAGCGGCGTGTAACTATTGAATAACATTTACCAAGTCAATATTTTCATTATTGTTTCCTAGTTTCAGCATTAATCTGATTAAAATCTGATGTGCTGAAAGTGTCTAGATGTCTTTATTTACCCCTGTTTCCATCGTTTTGAGTCGTTTATTTTGTTCCGGGTGATCGCCGAGATTTTAATCAGATTGATTCGGCATGTGATACATCGATATCATTGGTCGATAACGTTTTGTATCTATATTGCGCTATATATGTAATATCGT
The DNA here is from genome assembly GCF_964340395.1 of Glandiceps talaboti. Taxonomy (NCBI): domain Eukaryota; kingdom Metazoa; phylum Hemichordata; class Enteropneusta; family Spengelidae; genus Glandiceps; species Glandiceps talaboti. The sequence goes on from NC_135571.1 coordinate 10,217,794, forward strand.
TTAAGTCAATATTTGTTTGTTTATTGTTTATAGTTTTGGGAGGTGATATCTGATGAACATGGTATTGATAATAGTGGTAGTTATCGAGGTGATTCCATCGTGCAACTAGAACGAATCAACGTTTATTACAACGAAGGCTCAAGTAGGTACCTAGAGTTTAGACTCTCTTACAATCCTCGGAGCTTCGCATCGCTAAAATTTGGGTTGTTTTGTATGTACCGATATCTACGCAATTTTTGAATATCCTTGTACTGTGAACCCTCATCTATCACATAGGGATAACCTTTAGTTGACGTTATAAGGCGAAGCCGAAGCCCTTCGATTCGCGTTAACACGGAGAGTCGCACTAAAACATCAACGAAAGGTTAGCCCTGTGTGAGCGATGAGGGCGCACAGTACAAGGGTATTCAAGTACTAGTACAATTGTGCAGTACGTAGATATCGGTACATACAAAACAAACCAAATTTTAGTGATGCGAAGCTCCGAGGACTGTAAGAGAGTCTACCTAGAGTTATAACATGCATGACTCAGTCTAGTCTTGTGGGAAGACCTCGGATCTGTTCTAGATCTGGAGGTTACCAAACAAATCCGAAAATTGTCGACCCCCAGCTACACTAGAAATATCCTAGATATTCAACTGTTTTTACAATAATTCATCTTAATAATAGAACAACAACAACAACAACAACAACAACAACAACAACAACAACAACAAACGGAAAAAAAATACCCATTAGACAACTGTACTGATACTGGTACTATACTGGGATCTGATTATGTTCAGCGTCCATGTTTGTGCCACTAAATCAGACAATTCATGATCATACCCCATAATAATTTGTGGTTTCTATTCGATGTGACTAAACGTAACTTTCTACTTATACATGTGACTTCTACAGCTGGTAAGTATGTACCACGTTCCGTGATGGTTGATTTGGAACCAGGTACCATGGATTCGATAAGATCTGGTCCATTTGGTAACATCTTTCGGCCAGACAACTTTGTATTTGGTAAGTTAACACGTCATGGCATCAACCTTTCGACCAGACAACATTGTATTTCTAAATTTGTAATTTACTGCATCACGTCATCAATGAATCATGTTATCTGGTCTATTTGGTAACATCTTTCAACTTTGCATATGGCAAGTTACTAAGTGATGTAAATCTTTCGGCCAAACAACTTTGTATTTGGTGAGTTACTGGGGAACGTTAGTAGACTTTGTTTTCGGCTATACTCTACACAAAGTGCACATACTTAAAATCACTAAATAACCAATAGTCAGTCAGTCAGTCAGTCAGTCAGTCAGTCAGTCAGTCAGTAATCAATCAATCAATCAATCAATCAATCAATCAATCAATCAATCAATCAATCAATCAATCAATCAATCAATCAATCAATCAATCAATCAATCAATCAATCAATCAATCAATCAATCAATTGGACAAACAAGCTATAAATAACACATTTCAATGTTTACATCACAGGTCAGAATGGTGCCGGTAATAACTGGGCGAAAGGCCACTATACTGAAGGTGCCGAATTAGTAGACGAGGTATTGGACATAATACGAAGAGAGGCCGAACATTGCGACTGTCTGCAAGGTTTCCAATTAACTCATTCCATTGGTGGTGGTACTGGGTCCGGTATGGGGACCCTACTGATCGGTAAGATTAACGAAGAATACCCCGATCGAATTATGAACACTTTCTCCGTGGTGCCAAGTCCCAAAGTATCTGACACGGTTGTCGAACCCTATAACGCTACGTTGTCATTCCATCAACTTCTGGATAATTCTAACGAGACATTTTGTATCGACAACGAAGCATTATATGATATATGTTTCAATACTCTGAAACTAACAAACCCAACCTATGGTGACTTGAACCATCTAGTTTCAGCAACCATGAGTGGTGTAACCACCTGTTTGCGTTTCCCAGGTCAGCTCAATGCTGATCTGCGTAAGTTAGCTGTCAACATGGTACCATTCCCACGTCTCCACTTCTTCATGCCAGGCTTTGCACCTCTGACAAGTCGTCGAAGTCAGCATTATCGTAACTTGACTGTAGCTGAGCTGTCACAGCAGATGTTCGATACCAGAAACATGATGGCTGCCTGTGATCCTCATCACGGCCGATATCTCACCGTCGCTGCCATCTTCCGAGGTCGCCTATCCATGAAGGAAGTTGACGAACAAATGATGAACGTACAAAATAGAAACAGCCCCTTCTTCGTGGAATGGATTCCGAATAACGTACAGGTCGCCGTCTGTGATATTCCTCCACGTGGTCTTAAAATGTCATCTACGTTCATCGGTAACAATACGTCGATACAGGAACTCTTTCGACGTGTATCGGAGCAGTTTCATACCATGTTTCGACGCAAGGCGTTCCTACACTGGTACCTCAGTGAAGGCATGGATGAAATGGAATTTATTGAAGCCGAGTCCAATATCAACGACTTAGTGTCTGAATATCAACAGTACCAGGATGCCGTGGTCGAGGATGACGGATACCTGGACGAAGAAGATGAAGAAATGTAATTGCTGTACAATCTTGGCAGTGAGAACGTGTCATCATTTCCACACCACCACAAATGACAAATGTTATTTCTTCATTCCATGCTTACAGTATTTTCATATACGTCATCATTTGATTGTACACACCATCCTTGTACTGCTGTGCTGTCATCCTTGAAAATCATTCAATAAAAGACCAAAAATAAATTATTAGAATAGAATGCTTTGTTCATGTTTTACATAAGTATCCCCAACCACGTAACGACTTATAACATCCTTATTCTTTTGAATTAAGACTACACACACACACACACACACACACACGTGTGCGCGCGCTCTGCCACTGCGGTATAGAGCACTGTCTTAGCAGATTGATACTCACCGAGGTGTGTGTGTGTGTGTGTCTATATATATATATATATGCATGCATGCATGCACGCACACACTGTTGACATGATGCTCTGTTAACTTGAACTTGAACAGAGCTAGAGCTAGTCAGAAGTTCAGCTTGTCAAAATAAAAACAAAGACAGAATTCATGGGAATGCTTGTGATTCACTTTTAATGTTTTGTAAAGAATCAATGCATAATTATTCCCTAAGTCTCTTGCCGCTATTTTGTTGGCTGTGTCACTAAATGAATAACTAGAAACCCACTTGATGAGGTTCTGAAAAGACATTTACCACATAAACTTGACTTGCAGTCTTCACAATGTTGTTTGTCAACTAGCAGCCAAGGCTAGGCTGAAGACTATATAGGCTCAGAAATCTGTGATGTATTGAAAATTAGTCTGTAAGGTAGGTCTTGTTAGGGCGCCCTCACACATTGGCAAGGCCGTTCAGGGCAGAGTGACATGACATATCTTTAAGCGAAGCAAAAAAAATTGTTTCTGGTCAGGACATTTTGCCTAAACTTGTGTGACTTTAATTCTCAACAAACCTGCCACTCAATCCACTATTTATGACAGTTACTGTTCTTTTTATTAACTACTTTAGAGCAAGTGTGTATGTGGGACAGTTATCATTTGCTTGTTCATGACTGGCTCTGCAGTTGTCTTCACTGAAGTAGGGAGGGTTATTTTTGTGTTTCCCCAGATCTACAGACTGCATGGGCTGGACAAAACATGAAAACAGGGGGTGTTTAAGTGATGACCAGAAAGAACTTCTTTTTTTGGCCTTAGTCTATGGAGTTACAGCCATTATAATGCCATGAATAGGAAATTTACAAACGTAACAAACCAATGATATACATCTAAGATTATCTAAATTTATCTAGTCATTCGTAAGTAAATTACGATTTAACACCCCCCCCCCCACAAAACAATGAAATGACCTTGTCTCTTTAAAACTTACCTCAAACAATGTACAGAGTCGGCTTTTGTTCCCTTAAAAGTTGCCCCCCCCCCCCCCCAAGAAAAAAAAAGAATAACTGTATAAAATCTGCTTGCCCCTTCACTCGGTGTAACTTGGGTAATATTTTTATGATCAACTAAATAACAAAATATTTACTGAAAACTGTCAAGATACCAAATTAGACATCGTACATGTCAATTAGAGGTCTTTTTTATCTATAAGTTGTATAGTGACAAGTTGAAATTGTGATTCGTTGAGGGCGCTGTTTTTGGGTACGGATAGATTGGATATATCTCCATTATGTGTACTGCAACACAAATATGTTTACCTGCTGGTGATTCAATACTGTTCAGCATGTGTGAGATCATGGTTTCGGTCACCATATTTAACAAAACAGTTTCAAAAAAATCATTCCGGTTGCAGCAAATACAGCTTTAAAAGTATTACAAGGAATTGGTCACATATAATTTCAGAAGACTTGTACCCTCATACAGCACTTCAACTAAAATTTGATGACCACATTTTTTTGACTCACCTATTTCGTTTCAGTGCCGTAGAGGGCGCTATACATTGTTCATGAATGGTAGACGTACTGCTACAAAATCTCAATTTTTTTTTAATTTCTTTATTTTCACTGGTGTTTTTTTTTTTCAGACTGTTTAACAGCACTATACTGTATTCATAACAAGGTTGAATTATTTTTACTTTTGAAAGAATTTTCAAGTCAGATATGGAAAGCAAACCATTCACGTAGTGTCAACTGTGAAGTAACAAGGATATCCACTTTTAATTTCTGAGTTTCCGCTTCATTTAAAGAAAATCATCCCCTAAACCACTAGCCCACATTTGATGCTAAAATGGAATCAAAACAGCTACCAGACGACAGATTCTCCCAGCAAGTATTTAAAAGTGTTACTTGCCCGAGAAAAATGTTTGTAGCAAAAACTAGTTCAGGAATCAAGTATTTGCATCAACAAATCACCAAATTGATATAGTTTGTATGCTACAGTCAGTGTATCCAAAGCCAAGTTCATTAAAACCCGATGTAGTGAACTCGGCATGATTTCTTTATTTAGCTCTTATGTTTATTGTCATTTGTTCTTTTTTTGTTCTGTGAGCACCTGGTATGTACATCTGACACAATACCATAGGTTTTCTCAAGCCAAATGAGAGTGCTCTGTGAATTTACTTAACGAATGAGAATCTGGAATGCGGCAAAACATACAAGTACAGTACCTTAGAGGGCTCTGTTCAAAAAGAGTTTGAGCACAGAGTGCAGACAACGATCGTTATTGTTTGGTGGATCTCTTTCTTTCAATTTTCAACGTTGAGTGTCATATTGTAAGATGGATTCTGTTTGGCTACTTGTAAGTATGAGATCGGTCCGAGAACACCTATGGTATTGCATCAGATGTAGGTAACGGGCACAGAACAAAAAGAACAAACTACAATAAACGTCAGATCTGAATAAAGAAATCGCGCCAAGTTCACTTCATCGGATTTCAATCAGATTGATCCAAAGCCTACAATTTTAAATTTAAGTAAAATAAAAAAAAATCAGTCTTCTTCTGGTTTCTTCTCTGAAACTTTATCTGATGAATCACACTTTTTCTCAATATCTTTTTCTTTTGTTTTTTCCTCTTTTTCATCACTTTTATTTGTTTTCTCTCCACCATCTTCTTTCCTCTTTCCATCTTCTTTCTTCTCTTGCTTATCTTCGTCTTCTTTTTTATCACCCTGTTTCTCTTCTTTTTTGTCACTTATCTCTGGTTCTTCCTCCACAAATCCTAACCCTACATGTCGCTTGGTTCTACCGGATAGCTTCTCAGCAAGTGAATGTTCGTACTGATTTTGTAGCTCTTTTTCCATATTCTTTTCTTCATTTCCTGTAAACAAAGCAGATTCAACCCTTTAACTATTAACACTAATGTTGGTTTTTATGTAGTGCTTTTCCACTCTGTGCTCAAAGTGCTTTACAATTATTAGGCCCCCTCCCCCTCCCCCCCCCAAAAAAAAAAAAAAAAAAAAAAAAAATGTTCCTGGTCAGGACATTTCGTCTATTAGTGTGACAACACAAATTTTTTTGTGTGTTTTTTTTTAATATTCTCAACAAACCTGTCACTCAATCTACTATTTATAGCAGTTACTGTTCTTTTTATTTAGTACTTTAGAGCAAGTGTGTATGTGGGGCAGATGTCATTTGCTTGTTCATGATAGGCTATGCAGTTGTCTCCACTGAAGTAAGAAGGGTTATTTTTGTGTTTCCCCATGGATCTGCAGACTGCATGGGTTGGACAAAAAAAAAGAAAAAGAAAGACCGACACGAAGGTATTTAAGTGACCAGAAACAATTTTTTTTTGGGGGGGGGGGGGGGGGGGGGGGGCTTACCCCTGATATAAATTAAACCTTTAGAGGGGCACAAGTATTTTTTTAACTCCCTGGGGATCATACAATCCATTGCAGCCTTTATAAGCGCATAGGATTAAAGCATTCACACTGCAACCTCTATCCTACCAGGTCCCCAATTATACAGCTGGGTTGACTGAGGCACAGAGAGAACACTGCAAGTACTCATGTAAATACCTTGAGTACACAACTCTTACACTTTTATGGTCACAGAATTTTTCTGTCAACTTACAAGTATTCAATGGCATCTGTATTGAAACTATCTCTGTAAAAACTGTTCTCTTAAAACCGACTCCCTGTACTGCAGTGGTTAGCGCACAGGATTAGCAGTTGGGAGGTCACGGGTTCGAATCCCACTGGAAACAGGGGATTTTTCTATGACTGACCCAAACCCAGGGTGAGTGTTCTACAGACTCGATGGGTAGGCTGTATCACTCAGCCGTGTCTCTCTCACAAGATGAGTGCGAATTTGGGGGGACTCCTGGAGTAATGACTCGAAAATTCGGGGATGATTACTCACACAGAGCCCGCAGATGCTATGTTTGCTGGGCCTGGGTGACTCTGGCATAGCCTGTGGACTGACTGGGAAAGCCTTGACAGTTCCACAGCAATGTGATATAGAGCGTGCTACATAGCCCTGTCACGTAGTCCCAATCCCGAATGGATCTGTAGCATTTGTGTTTGTTTGTGTGTATATGTCTGCATAACAGAAAATCACTGGGAGCAATTCACAATATTTTTTTTTTAAAAAGACAAAAGACTGTTCTCTTAGAAACTTACCTGATCTGCTATGTACAGGGTTATGGTCTCCGATCTGAAATCTTCCATGGTGCTCCTTCTGTTAACACGCATAAAGAGATACAAACTGTGAGAAATTTATCTTGCCATCTTATCCAACAATTACAAAATCTATCTCATTCTATTTCAGAAATATAGATGAGCGACTGTAGAGACCATGAGTTAACTTGTAAAACTTAATCATATCCTCTTGATGTTATACTGTGATAAAACTGCTGATATCAGACTGTGGACGAATGGAACCTGTTACAAACAGACACAGTAAAAAACTGAATTGGATTAATAACACTTGGCACAGCATGTTGGAAGTATAGAGACTTGAAGTGAATTTCATCATTTGATAAGAACAATTTTATGGCCACTTTACATAAGAATTTGCGTTCACAAACAAACTAGGAGTTCTCCTGTCATTTCATGTACACATAAAGAGGCCATAAAACTGTTCTTATCAAACTATGGTGTGTAATACAATTCTCTGCTGTTCCACCATGCTGTGCCAAGTGTTATAAATCCAATTTATTTGTTTACTTTCCATGTCTGTAATAGGTTCCATTTGTCCATGGTCTGATGTCAGCAGTTGTAGCAGGTTCAGTTTGTCCGTGGTCTGATGCCAGTAGTTGTATAAATATTGGGCTATGTGTATCCATTAACCTACCTTCCCAGCACCCATCAATCTCAAGAATTTCTGTCTTCTTTGGTCATCACCTAAATCTGCCGTTTCCCAACTATTAGCAGAATGCAGCTACAGAACAACAAGAACAAGAAACCCTTTAAAGTGGCCATATGGATGAGAATTGGGTATTTATTTTGGATTTTTTAATTCATAAAACAATTTTATCATAACATCCCCATATGGCCACTTTAATCAGTCACACAGCTCATGTGATTTCAGAAAATACCATTCTCTCACTCTCATTTCACCCTGATTTATACTGATTTTTTATTGCAATTTGATAGGGTTTTAGCATCTTTAAACTTAAACTTCAACACACATAAAAACAAACGATGTTTTGATTTGCCGTCTCTATTCAGTATTTGTGCTAAAGTTTTAAAAGCATGCAGGTAAAAGAGGTGGATAATTTGGTAAAATTTGCACAGATTTCCATAATTTGTACCATTATTTTGGTGGTGAACTCTAGTAAATACTAATACACCAGGGGAATTCTGGTAGATTTTATAGACTCAACTGTAACAAAAGCACACTCTGCCCATGTTTGATGTTTACTTTGGTACAGTAGTATTAAAACTATCAATAATTTATTAATTGATTCACCTAATTAATTACCAGTAAATAAAATAATACCCATTTGATTTTGAGTTTATGATTTTCGGAAATTCGAGATTATTGGCAGTATTATAACGTACGGTATTATAAACCACGTTGCTGGACGTTGCATATCAAACACGCAAAACGTCAAAATCGATTCTGTTCGTTCATTGTGTTGAGCTCGATCCCCGAGGATCAAGGAGTTTGTTATGAATGCTTAAAAATCAACATGACGTCATCAAATTTGAGTAAATTTAGATATACTGAGGACAAAAGACTATGGGAAGAAAGCCTTAATGATTCTAACCTATCACATTCATCAAAATCTTACCGAACTGTCTTCAGCAGGACGCTTTTCTCCACGATGTTCCTCTCTCGAACTCATGGCTTCAATAACAACGTGACCTCTTATTTATGTGCTTCCGGGTTCATGCAATACACCCTAGCTTCTCAAAAATAAATTACGACGTGACAGTAATGATCAGGGCCAGGGTAATGATGGATGATGTATTTTTTGTATTTCTCGCGATGTTATTTGATGTTCTTTCAGTCCTCTTTTATAGATATGTGTGTAATTCTTGTGATTAAAAAAAATACTTTAGAGGTGGACAAGCAGAATTTATAGTGGGCCCTGACAATGGGTTGCAATTTTTTGCTGTACAATAATAGCTTACCTTTGAAATCTATTAATGAAGCATGTTAAAGGCCATTCATTATTTACGGTAGGGGGAGGAGAGAGGAATTGCTAAATGTAATGGTAGGGAGGGGGTGGGAAAGAAATTGCTAAATTTATGCCCCCCCCCCTCCATCTAATGTAAAAAAATTCCAATGCCTCATATCATTTCCATAAATTAATATAATGGATTAGTATATCATATCTTTCTATTCTAATAATCAAAGCAATTTTTTCTGTAAGCCTGCCACTGCCTGTGTATGTAGTTGTTGTAAACTGCAGGGGGGGGGGGGGGGCTCTGTCTATGAAACCTCACATACATACATACATACATACATACATTATATACATACATACATACATTATATACATACATACATACATACATACATATATATATACATACATACATACATACATACATACATATATACATACATACATACATACATACATACATACATACATATATACATACATTACAGACAGACATACATACATTATATACATTATATACATACATACATATACACACACACATACAGACAGAGACAAAAGCAGAATATAACATCCCCTAAAGGAGGTAAAAATTGATGCTGTTCTCCATTTAATAATCAGAATAGTACCGATACATATTTTTGAAGCGCTTACTAAAATGAAAGTAACTACAATTATTACTCATGGCATAGACCTATATTGGCACAACCACCCTATATGACTATAGACGTCCATGATGTAATTACGAGACTCTATAGTGGACATACAGTCCACTGCAGTCTCTGAAATAGTCTGTAAGATACAACATAACATGCCACACCTACCAGCTAGTGAAAGGCGTTGACCAGTGCGTGAGGGCGCACTTTACATAATTACAAAACAACAACAACAGAGTTGTTGCTGAGGTTCAATTCTCGGTTCCTGAAATGGAATTTTAACACCTAGGCACATCACAAAGATAACGACTATTCGATTTCTTAGTTGAAATCAAGACTTCCGCTAAATTCACTACACATGCATTACAATAGGTGAGTAGGAGAATAAGTGACTTTCTTGTTCTATTTTGACCCTCTAGCGTAAGGTAGAATGTTATTGCAGGTACCGAGAATTGATACACTCTGTATTTGCACATATTTCATTCTAGTACTTTCTAGGATATCTTGAACACAATAAAATGACACGTTAAAAAGGAAATAAGTGCTAAAAAATGAATCAAATAAAAAGGTATACCACTGATATCTTTGGATCTATCTTCATTTGTAACTTGAATGCAGACAAATATTCAGAAATTTACATGAGAGATCATGAGAGTTCCAAACTCCAAATGGTCTAAGATGGAATATCTCACACACCAGTTGGGGAATATTTATCTCATAGATGTATGATCCGCAGATCAGGATAAGACAAAAATTCATTAGTGTGAGATATTCCATATTATTACACATGTATCAGAGAGAGAGAGTACTTGCACTGGTGAGTGTGTGCAAATGAGTGGTATTTTCACTGCAGTGCAATACCGAAAACATTATTGCAAAACTGCATGCAAATGATATGCAAATGAGGACACAATTGTTTATTCAACATGAAAGAGCGTGATCACATAATGGGGTTTTTACGGAAATTGTTTTTTCAGATTAACATATGTAATAATAACAGAACCCAATGTCACATTAATGCCAGTGTAGGTAGTTAGGGGTATTTGCACTTGTGCTTGCAGTGTTTTCTGCTGTACTTTCACTCACTATGTTCGTGAAAGTTTGACCGTAGGGAACACTGCAATTACTTGTGCAACTACCCCAAGTACACCACACTTGCACTCATTTGTCATGGGGCTCTGTCATATTGACATGTAGAGTAAATTTCTCCCTATTTTTCAGTCTTCTAAGGACTCCATTCTTGGCTACATACAGAATCTAAACTACTGTGTGTGTGTGTGTGTGTGTGTGTGTGTGTGTGTATTGGTAGGTACGTAGGTATGTGTCATCATCAAAATCTGTTCCATATGAGGTCATCACTCAGATTAGCATATTTCAGATTATGTTAATGATATGTAAATTCCTGTAAAAGTTAACTCCCTATCAGAGCTAGGATATAAACTAAAAAAATTACAATAACAATTTACAGTGTTACCTTTGGCACTGAAAAATGTAAATGTGCATACATAATGAGCTCATTTACATAAATTAAACAGTACAGTCAACATAATCACAAAGATAAGTCAAGCAAGTAGTCTTACCACCATACACCCCTAAAACTACAGTCTACTGGTATAACCCATTGTTATTTACACAGGGTTATCCCACTTGAGTTAAACCCTGGGTAAGATTTCAGTGTTACTTGTTACCAGGGTAATGAGGATGCCACCAATTCAGTATCCTGGCATTAGATACTGGATCCAGTGTTACTATGACACCATTGTTGCTATGGTAACTCCCAGTTTTGTTAGCTGTGTGAAAAACCAGCTTCAAATTAAAGTGTTTCATATCTCGACTGACATAGAGGTACACCTTTGTGAGAATCATCCCCATGACGACGGGAACACGAATAAAGTTCATACATGTTATGCTGAGCACACAACATTGGTTTTCTGGATTCAACCAGATATCCTCGTCATACGGAATAACTGAAAGATTTGTCCTTTGATGCGATAGTTTCGGCATGCGAAATTTAAAATAGAAATTCCAAGGTCCGCGAGGGTGCTTTTCAGTCCACATATACAGGCATTGTGCATTTTCCAAACAGTGCGGAGTTTCTGATTCCAGAGGTAAAGTGTTTTTGATTCTTTTCTGGAAAGGTGTATACATCAGGTAAATGGCTCGGATAACATTGCAACGTAGCTTTAGAGATTTCTCTATAGAATCTGGTTGTAGGCTGACAGGTAGTTCGACATCACTGTTGTAATATCTACAGAATAGGAGAACACAAGAAGTGGTCAGTACTTAAAGGGTAGGGGGTTTTCAATTGAGTGTGTGCGAACTTTGAATTACGAAGGTTTGCCAAATTGCATGATTGAATACTTTACTTTGTTTAGACACATATGTATTTTTATGAGTGAGACAACATTAGAAGTAATTGGATACGAGATCCTTATCAAAGCTGACCAGTCATTTCCACTGAGTGACACAATAGCAGCACACACATTCATGTACTAAGACATACACAGAGCAACTGAAGTTTTGATGAAGACACACAACTTTACTCAACATCTACATCTGTGTTTATCTTAGTACCTGACTATGTGTGCTGCTGTTGTGTCACTCAGTGGGGATGACTGGTCAGCTTTGATAAGGATCTCATACTATATCCAATTACATCTACTGTTGTCTGGCTTATAAAAACGTGCCCCCATCATCAAAGTGTTCATACTATTTGGCAAACTGTGGTAATGGAAGGCTTGAAAGATCTGCACCAATAGGGAACTTGCAACCCAGACTGAGCATGCTCAGATGCAAAGGATTATGTGGTTATCGTAATACCTAATCTGGAGCTACTGATAAAATTAACCTCCCACAATGGTCAGGGTAACTATGAATTGATCATTTGTGGTTACAAACAATGTATCAACATTTTTTACAATACTAATTGATTAGTGTTTATTACCACATTTCCCATGATGCAACATTCAACATGGCAGGTTTGCAAGTTCCCTATTACACATATGATGATATAATGTACCAGTGTATTTACTAAGAGTTATGAATCCCAGTAACAGAAGGAAGTAAGCTGGTAAAAGTGGCATAGTTTCCAATACACTGTGTACCATCATTTTGGTGGGGAACCCCAGGAAAATGACTGGGTAACTCAGGTAGATTTTACCTACTTACCACCCTTAACTAAAACACTGGTATGGAACCCTCGTAAAATGACTAGGGAACTCAGGTAGATTTTACCTACTTACCACCCTTAACAAAAACCCTGGTATGGAACCCTAGTAAAATGACTGGGAACTCAGGTAGATTTTACCTACTTACTACCCTTAACAAAAACACTGGTATGGAACCCTCGTAAAATGACTGGGAACTCAGGTAGATTTTACCTACTTACTACCCTTAACAAAAACACTGGTATGGAACCCTAGTAAAATGACAGGGGAACTCAGGTAGATTTTACCTACTTACCACCCTTAACAAAAACACTGGTATGGAACCCTAGTAAAATGACAGGGGAACTCAGGTAGATTTTACCTACTTACCACCCTTAACAAAAACACTGGTAGGGAACCCTAGTAAAATGACAGGGGAACTCAGGTAGATTTTACCTACTTACCACCCTTAACAATAACACTGGTATGGAACTCCAGGAAAATGACTGGGTAACTCAGGTAGATTTTACCTACTTACTGCCTTTAACAAAAACACTGGTATGGAACCCTAGTAAAATGACAGGGGAACTCAGGTAGATTTTACCTACTTACTGCCCTTAACAAAAACACTGGTATAGAACCCTAGTAAAATGACAGGGGAACTCAGGTAGATTTTACCTACTTACTGCCCTTAACAAAAACACTGGTATGGAACCCTCGTAAACTGACAGGTAGATTTTACCTACCTACTTAGCATCCTTAGCAGAAACACTGGTAAGTTACCAATGACACAGTTTTAGTCAAGTGTTTGTCAATCTGACTGACATATTGCAGAGAAAAGTCTAAAATCATCAAGGTGTATGACTTACCGACGATAAAGTTTTAGCCAGAAATGCACTGTGTTTGTCATATAGAAAGCTGACAGACATATTGCAGAGAAACGTCCTACATCATCAGGGTGCACATAATGAGATAAAATATACCACAAATCTAACGGATAATCTCTTCCTTCATTGAAACGTTTAGGGTCTTCAATACTCTTCTTCTTTTTTTGTCGCCCTTTCGGAAGAGAGAAAGTGAACAAACGGTCACTCACTTAGTCATGCAAGGATGCACTCATGCATGCTCATTTGCTCACTCACTCATGCACACTAGCATTCACTCACTCACTCATTCACTCTCACGCACATACTCACACACTCACACACTCACTCACCCACTCACAAAAAACACTTTCAGCAACCGGACGAATGGGAAATATTTCAAGATACAGTCTATAAGCTTATAGACACATGCTTAGACTTTTGATTGGATTATGATGTCTTGTCACACTCTTATTTCTTACTGTCAATTTTTTAGAAGATAGTAAGTATAAATTTCAGCACCCGAACAAATAGGAAATATTTCAAGATAAAATCCTTAAGTTTATCGTTTAACTGACTAATGAAGTCATGCACTCTGTACTTATTTATTATTTTGTTTTTGTATATTTGTGAACTGAGTTGTAACTCTTCTCTTTGAGGTGGAATAAAGAAACAACAACAACAACTCAAGCACACTTGCACTCACTCACTCACTCACACATGCTCGCACTTGTATAAAAAATATTGGGGAATAACATCTACATGTACATACCTGTTTTTTGAGTCTTATCCATCACAACTACATCAGTGTCACTTTCTTCTTCATGTAAAACATCATCATCTGAAAAATCTTTATCATACCAAGCAAGATCATCATTTTCCATGGTAACACCGTCTCTTCTTGTTGCCATGGCTCCACAGAGATTCTTTACTGTTAACAATAAAAAAAGACCATGTTAGGGTGGCTTTACTTTAATGATATGCGTCTTGCGACCCAACTGACCGTATATTTCTTCCTTCTGGTAATTTTTTTTAAATGGCGCCCTCTATGGCAGTATTTTACAAATTTCACAACGTTACTATTTGTCAGATGGCAACCCCATGAGTATGAATCTGAGCGAAATTATCAGTAACGTATTTGCTGAGATTCAGTAAATTTACTAAAACATGTGGTTTTAAGTTTCCTTCTGACTTTAATTGTTAAATGTATGGCATTCAGACTGTTGAAGTATGATTATGAATTGACAGTATCACCAATATGTACTTATAATTTTTTTTTTTCATATGTGAATTTTAATCTTTATCTTAACTGGGTCTTTAACTTTAAGTTTCACCTTCTTACCTTCTCTCATCATTGCATTGGTTGTAGCTTTAGACTGTCTGCCTGTCTTAGCTTTCACACCATCAGCATTCGCATAGTCATTTACAGTAACATCTACAGAGTCAGAAAAAGAAAACATTCAAAATAATTAGTAGCAATGTTAGCTTAGTGAACATGTAAAATATAGTTGTTGTGATTAGCTAATAGTCTACATTATTCAAAATTACTTCATCCCAATAGGGAACTTGCAATCCAGACTGAGCATGCTCAGACACAAAGGACTATGGGATTATCTGTGGTTATTGTAATACTTAATCTGGAGCTACCGATGAAATAAACCTCCCATAAAGGTCAGGGTGACTATGAATTAATTATTGGTGGTTACAAACAATATAACAGTATTGTTCATAATACTAATTGATTAGTATTTATTATCACATTTCCCATGATGCAACATTCAACATGGCGGGTTTGCAAGTTTCCTATTACAAAAAAGGGCCTAATCTAGAATTCTAAACTAGTACAGTACATTACGTTTTAAGAACTTCATTGCATATACCCATGTACATATAATGTACAGTATCAGTTTAGAATTTTAGACTAAAAAGGACCTTGTAAGCCAACTTTGTTGTACTTCTATCGAAACGAAAAGATGAACGTTTATACTAAAATTGAGACCGATTCATAGGTGTATTATTGAGTTCACTAATACATCTATGGTTACACCACCTTGGACAAGATAGAATCAGTTGTCATGGTAACACACCTTACACAGACACCTATATGATCGTGCTACTGGACAATCGAATCTTGTGCTATCATGAAACTTGAAAGTATCAATGGTACTTCCATGACCAACCAAAATACTGATGCAAATGCTATATTTTGGTGGCATGAATGTAGTACCACAGGCACTTGAACCGATATCTATGGAAATATGAATAAAAGAGAATAACATACCCCTATTGTGTCTATCTTTGATGGTAACAAAAGAACATATATCTTGAGTATGTATACTACATGTATGTAATATTGAACACATATTGCCTGGCCATGAGGGCTATAGCACCCGTTTATTACACCCGGGGGACTGTGAGTTACCAGAATTACATGCTATTTCCTGAGGCCGAAGGCCAAGGGAAATAGCATGTGATTCTGGTAACTCACAGTCACGAGGGGGTAATGAACGGGTGCTATAGGCCAGGCAATATGTGTTTTAAAATATACCTCATGCTGTGAACTAGCGGTGGCAGACGACATCATCAGAAGCTGCCATTTTGACCTGCTGTGAACTCACGGTGGTCACGTGACCATGTAATAGTTGATGGAACTATTTCCCTAGGGAAATAGTCTGACATGCTATTTTCCTATCACGTGACTGATTCTAGCGAATCATGGCACAGCATTATTCACTAGGTATATTATAAACATACCTACATACATCATTACATACATACATGCATACATACATACATACATACATACATCATTACATACATACATGCATACATACATACATACATACATGCATGCATACATACATACATACATACATACATCATTACATACATACATGCATACACACATACATACATACATGCATGCATACATACATACATACATACATACATCTTGAGTATATATACTTCGTATAAATTTTCATAGATATCGGTTCAAGTGCCTGTGTGTAGTACTACTAGTACAAGCCCGAACTAACGGT
This sequence comes from Glandiceps talaboti, assembly GCF_964340395.1. Lineage (NCBI taxonomy): Eukaryota > Metazoa > Hemichordata > Enteropneusta > Spengelidae > Glandiceps > Glandiceps talaboti. The sequence goes on from NC_135571.1 coordinate 10,234,511, forward strand.
GGACCATGGGGTTCTACTTCCATGGGTGGACACACAAGTGACAGCCTGTGCTATTTACACATAACTGAAATTGTCGAGTCATGCGAAACAATGCTACTAAATGCTTGGGAAGAAGTGGACTTTTACGTTTTGCAGGACGAGACAGCATCTAACGTAACAACAAGTATTCCCCTTTCGCTGCGCACCTACATTGCGAAATCACCCGAACACTAACACCTTATCATAAACAACAACATTGTGCAATGTGCTGACGTAGCATGTACAAGGCCCTCTATCTGACAGTGCACACACACTTAATTTCACCGGTGCAGTGGAATGAATCTTCATACCGCCGTACCGGTCCACTTACCCGACTGATTGCTCTCTATCCTATTCCGACCATTTCCCCTCCCTTTTCCCCTTCTCGACCTCTTCGGCATTTGTAACTCGTCTTCTTACTTTCGGAAATATTGGCGTTAATTTCCATTTTACACGTTAAAATAAAAATGTTCATCGGTGAAACATTGCCATGTTATGTGTACGTCGGCCGCCATCTTGGGACGTGATTCATCGTTGGTGGCGCACTTCAAAGGCTACCGAAGTGTCTCTATTCTATATGCCTGGTATTGAGAAAAAAAGTTTTATACGTAATATCTATAGCCTTGTCGTCAGTGCCAGACAAGACAATTGTCAGATTAATAAAATATTGGCAAACTTCTTCGCTACCATGGTTTGCAATCATCATGTGTTCGAAAAAGTAATGGCAGTCACACACTCTAGGGATGTGATACAAAACTTTATTTTTTGGCCTAACTTGGTGACAGCCAGCTCATAGCCTAAACTGGTGATATATATGAACATTTCTAATGGAGTCAAAAAACGTTTTTGCATATGTACACAAAAACACATACCCATGTAGATTGACATACATACATACATACATACATACATATACAATCATACATTATTCATACATACATACATACATACATACATACATACATACATACATACATACATACATAATGATACATACATACATACATACATACATACATACATACATACATAATGATACATACATACATACATACATACATACATACATACATACATACATACATACATCCACCCATCCATCCATCCATACATCCATCCATCCATCCATCCATCCATACATACATATATACATACATACATACATACATACATACAGACAGACAGACAGACAGACAGACAGACAGACACACAGTATTTACTTACTATCTTTATTACCTAAAGATTCATAACTATGACATTCTGGTTACCATAGTGATCAAATGTCTACAAAAAAATGAAATTGATGTGTAGATTAATCTATTACAAAATATTCTATTTTTTTGCATAAACAGAGAACAGTAGAGAAGAAACTCCTCTCTGCTCAACTATATCATCCAAGTAAACGTACAGATCTAGGTTAGTGCACCTGTTATTTATTGACCACCAGAAACTTCCGAGTTCACCTGGTGTAACATAACATTAACCAATAACAATTGCTTATATATTTATTTTGCAGATAAATTTACACTATTTTTGAATTAGTGCACCTGCTGTAAAATTAACACTGTCCAATAGAATCAACAGATACAGACAGATATTAAAAACAGTAAATGGTATAATTTGAGATGTCTAGACTTTACTTGTACATCATCATCAGGTTCATGAAAGACCAGTAGTTAGTTTGCCTTCTGTTGGTTTTAAGACTGTCCCCACAGTGTTAGAGCTGTGACTATGCTAGCTGTCATCTATTATAATAGTTAGCACAGTCACAACTCCAGTGCAGACAACAGACTCGCTAGCTATTATCACAAATTGCTTTTATCTTGAGTGCACCCCTGTGTGTTAGTCACTTCTATGTATTTGGCCACAAGAGGGCAGTCTGCCACAGGGGGTGCAAACAAATGTAGTACTTTTATCTACACCATTTGGACAGTGCAAGATATATGTTCTATCCTGTGATTACACGCCCTGAAAGATTCTTTGCATGGCAGAATGCTATAGGGTGGGGTAATACTTGTATCAAAGTAACTAATATGCTAAACTTTACATTTGTGTACAAAATATAAGAGACATGTTAGTCATGGTTAGGGTTATTAACGGCTAGGTTGAGGGGCCCTGACATTGCAATTTAATACTTTGCAGTGCTGATCACAAAGACTTCTATAACCTGTCACCTTATCTTGTTGGTGATTGTGCATTCACAACTCAAACCATCAAGAAGTCAACAGACATCCTATAACTATATCATATTGTCTTGTCAGTGATAGCATGTTCACAATAACTTGCAAAAAAATAATTTTTTTGTAACTTACATTGATGCAATAATAGTGTTAGTATATCCTGAGTACAATACTAAATACTCAAAACTCATAATATTGTGGAAAAGTTGTACCAAACTCTCAATGAAAATGACCTGTGATATGACATTTCAAACTCTGAGTATATTCAAAATATATGTAACAATATCACTGTAGCTATCAAAATACCGGGGTACTTTCCAAACTGACTTCAGGTTCTCAGATCAAACACTCCAGGGTTATACACATATACATAACTACACAATGACTTGGTATTTACATTGTTATTGCAAATTCTGCAACTAAACCCTTGCATCACAAACATTCCATATAACTCGTTGGTGAAAATTCAACTGTAGTGGTAAATTCATGAGATTCGGGTATTTAACCAATACACATGAAGCTCTCCCAAAGGGCAAAAAAAAAAATATTTGTTTCCGATAACATGACTTCAGAAAAAAGGGTAGGCAGGTCTTGATTTCATTTCTCATATTTTTTATTATTTCAACCCAAAGACAAGATACTCATTGATCACAATACTTCTGTAACAGTTGATGAGATGTGAAAGAAGTAAATGAAGACAATAGGGAACTTGCAAACCCGCCATGTTGAATGTTGCATCATGGGAAATGTGACAATAAATCCTAATGAATCGGTATTGTAAACAATAATGTTAGTCACCCTGACCATTGTGGGAGGTTTTTTGTTATCGGTAGCTCCAGATTAGGTATTACAATAACCACAGATAATCCCATAGTCCTATGCGTCTGAGCATGCTCAGTCTGGATTGCAAGTTCCCTATTATGTGATTCAGAAGTAGACAAACATAATATGCAGACTGTGCCGTGATAGGCAGAAATGACATCCTTTCTCTCTGGAATGTGGTTTTAAAAAAAAAGTACCCAAAGATACTTTGGCAAGAAAATCTACAGGGAAATAGAAGTAAATTGTCATAATTTTACCTTTTTGCATTTAAAAAATGTATCAAGTCGGCAGATTAAACTAGGGGTGGTTAGGTTATCAGAAACACACTATTTTTTTTATTTGGCCTTTTCAAAATATGAAGCATGTTTTGGTTACATTTCTCATTCTCATTCTGTGTATGTGTTTGACAAAGTTAATCATTAAGACCAGAAGAATTGAAACTAAATATGTTGACATCATAACTTTGAGATTGATCAAAAATACAAGTGTGTTAAATCTCATACCTCATATTCACCCTAGTATGATACAATAGACTGCACCAATATTTAGGAAACAATAGGACTATTCCAATAGTGAATGCAAAATGGGGAAGACATGATAGTGTGAGGAAAAAGACAAAGTTTATTTGTAAAGGAAAACTACGGCAATGTAACTTGAATACTTGGGAGTCTCCCTAACACCTTTACAACCGACAACTTTCCTGTTAAATCTTGTGATAAAATTCTTGCTTTTCAAAAACTTTTGATCTCATTTCAACTTTATTTGAGATTTGTATTACAGACATAATACTTATTTGTAAATTGATGCCAAAATTGTCCTTTTCCCGCCAAATTTTTCTTAACCTAAATTATTGTTTTTCTTTAAATTTTTGGAACATTTCAACTTTAGTGTAGATCGGAATCATATAGCATTAATTCTGATTTGTGAACTGATGATAAAATTGTGCTATTTCCCGTCAAAACCATTTGAACAAAAATTTTAATATTTTCATAATTTTTGGTTCATTTAAACTTTATTTTATACTGGAGTTGATGAATTAATACTTCTTAATTCAACTGTGTAACAATCTTGGTTCTAATGGACATCATTTTCAAGATTTCTTCAAAATTGAGAGACAGTAGTTCTATCGGGTGGGTAAAGTAACATCATCATGTTTCCAGTTGAGTTATGGACATTGTTGCCTTTTACTTCTCACCGTTGTTTGACTGGATATGTTCTTTAATCATATTTTCCAGCTTGATGGCGTCTGCTGCAAACTTACGGATACCATCAGATAGTTTGTCAACTGCCATGCTGTCTTCATTGTGCTGGTATCGGAAGGATTTTTCATCCAAGTGTACCTTCTCAATATCAGTCTTCTGGGCTGTGATAGATACACAAGGATACGTCAAAACCCAATTACCATACAAACAAAAGATTCTACACTTTGGCCACTAGGAGTGCTATTCGATGACATTCTGGGTGGACACTTGCGCTAGCATTATTCATTACATCAGCATACTTTGAAAATGATCAACTCAAGGCCAATGTGGCCAAGTAATGATCACACACATATTTTGATCATTAGAAAGATAACTTTCTATAGTTGGCCACTAGGGGGAGCTATTCAACATAAGATTTGGGCAAAAGTGTCCATCATATCATTCCTCTTTTTGAGGATCATCAACTGAAGGACAACTGACAGAAAATGTCATATTTTGATTGTATACTTTGGCCACTAGAGGGTGCTATTCAACAGACGATATTGGCTGGATATGTGCACCAGGATCCTTCCTCTATATTTTCTAAAATATAACAAACTATAAAAAGAAGTTATCAAAGATGGCTCTTTCTCTTACCTGCTTTTTCTGATAAGTGTAGAGTTAATGATTCACTGCTTGACTGCAATTTCTCCAATAAGGCAGGACTAACAAACAAAGAGAACAGTAGATAAAAGTCACATATTGTGAAATAATTTTTTGTTCAGCCAAGGAAAATACGAGTGACCTAAGGGGCCTTGTCACTATGAGTTGCTAGACAAGTAGTGACAAACCTTTAGTAACAAGTATTTTCCAGCTGAATGAAGAAAAATATTGGAGAATAATATAAGTATACTTCCTCAAGCATAATTTATGAAAATTCAGGAAAAGTAATAACAATTTGGAATGTTTTGACATATTAATAGTGCCACAAAACCAGTGATGTAGACAATAGTTGTGACACAGAATGACCTGGGTATATAATCCATATTTTCTGTCTAAAGCCAATAATTTAGCTTGAGTATGGTATAATAGTTATTGTTGTAAACAGCCTAGATGTTGACATAAAAGATTGATGTATTTTAATATGGTGCCAAATCCTGCAAGGTTTTCCCACTGATTTCCTTGCTGGAAATCCTTGATGTGCCAGAATACATGTAAGTACAACAGGGCCTCTTTACGAGGTTTGGAAGTTGAGTCAATCACCAAGGTGATATTTTATATTGCAGTAATCAATACAAGTGTACTAAAGGCAGAAATAAGTCTGACTGGACTTTTCCTTCAAGTTGATAGCAGTAATCAATACAAGTGTACTAAAGGTGGAAATAAGTCTGACTGGACTTTTCCTTCAAGTTGATAGCAGTAATCAATACAAGTGTACTAAAGACAGAAATAAGTCTGACTAATAACCTACCTGATTGTAAGCAGATCACACCCAGTTAAAGCCCTGATTTGGTCTGGGTTTCGGAAACTGGCTCCCATGACAACTGTTTTGTAGCCATATTTTTTGTAGTAATTATAGATCTTACTTACACTCTTCACCCCTGTAAATACAATATATGACAAATATTGTGAAATAACAGTTTCACCCCTGTAAGTATAAAATAACACAGAAATTGACAACACAAGTTGCAGCCTGTAAGTATAAGATAACACAGAAATTGACAACATAAGTTGCAGCCCTGTAAGTATAAGATAACACAGAAACAGACACAAAACTGACCCATCCCTATAAGATGGCATACCAACTGTAAGTATAAAATAACACATAAATTGACAACACAAGTTGCAGCCCTGTAAGTATAACATAACACAGAAATTGACAACACAAGTTCCAGCCCTGTAAGTATAAGATAACACAGAAACTGGCAACATAAGTTGCAGCCCTGTAAGTATAAGATAACACAGAAACTGACAACATAAGTTGCAGCCCTGTAAGTATAAAATAACACAGAAACTGACACGAAACAACAGTTCCATCCCTGTAAAGATGGCATAAAAACTGATGAGATGAATCTTCCCTCCTGTGAATGCAAGATAACACATAAACCAACAGAAAATAACAGGTTATTACTGTAAACATTATGATAAAATGTGAAAAAAATAAATTTACCTGGATCTTCGAGAGGTTCAAAGGTTTTCTGGTCTGTGTTCTTCACATACCAATCATAAATACGACCAACAAATGGTGAGATCAGGGTCACTTTAGCCTCTGCACATGCTACGGCCTAGAGATTGATAATTAAATATTCATATGAAGTCATGAATATGGAAATAATAATTTTAAAATAATCATACAGCAAATAACTGATGTAGGTCCATGCCATGTTATGGCCTAGGGATTAATAATTAAAATATTTATATCAAGTCATGAATATGCAAAGAATAACTTAAAAAATAATTATACAGCAATAGCTCTGATGTAGGTCCACGCCATGTTCCTATCAGTTTGTCTATGTCTGTGAAATTTAGTCATATTATCGTATACTGTATAACTAACTTTGACAGACATAAACAAACTGCTAACAGCATGATGCGAATCTACATTAGAGATACCAGGTACTGTTTATGCATTAATATGTTTCTGTTGATAGTGGGAGCAGGAAGAATTTTTTTAGCACCATCAAAGCCAGTTTTAATTGTCTACTACTGGTAAAACAATTTACTGAAAATGGTTGAAAAACAATGTTCTGATCAGCACATCTCTAGACAACTGCAGCAGGAGTTGCAGCATCTCGAGACAACTGCTGCAAGGGTTGCAGTATCTCTAGACAACTGCTGCAACAGTTGCAACATCTCTAGACAACTGCTGCAAGGGTTGCAGTATCTCTAGACAACTGCTGCAACAGTTGCAACATCTCTAGACAACTGCTGCAAGGGTTGTAATTGTACTTACCTGAGCAAACGAGAACAGCAATGTCATATTGCAATGGATTCCATATTCTTCCTCCAAGACTCTGGGAATAGACAAAGGGAATAATTTATTGAAGCTCAAAAAATCTTACAACAATGACACCACACTGACATGAAAATGGTGAAATAACTGACTGGAAATATGACTAATAATATGACTGGGTTTTATTATACCCTTAAAGTGGTCATATGGATGAGGATTGGGTATTTATTTCGAATTTTTAATTTATAAAACAATTTTATCATGGCTTCCTACTTGGAAAATCAATATGAAACAACATTGACTAAATCTGTTTGTAACTCAATACATTGCAAAAAGCTAAAAAAAATGTGTAAAAAATTTGTTATTATACATACAATAATAAAGATTTTAAGCATTTTATTCATCTTTTGCAATTCATTGAACTACAAACAAGGACTTGCCATATGTTGTTTCACATTGATTTTTCAAGTAAGATGCCATGATAAAATTGTTTTATAAATCAAAAATCAAAAATAAATACCCAATCCTCATCCATATGGTGGTCACTTTAATGATATTATGACACTACAAGCTCCATTCTGAAATCATACCATCATATCTTAAAACATTACTACCAGCATATTTCAAAACTGCTTACCCTGCAAATGTTATGTAACTAATTAGTTATGCTAATAGAAATACTTATTGGGGGCCATAAATCAAACCCGCATGCACATATATATGCCTATAACTATCTCTCTGCCAACTGCCTTGAGAGAAACTCACATCTAAGGATCTAAATAGTAAATAATGAAGGCGTTATGGCTATTAGATCTATCTCTCTGTCAAATGCCTTCAGAGAAACTCACATCTAAAGGTCTAAATAATGAAAGCGTTATGACTATATCTATCTCTCTGCCAACTGCCTGGAGAGAAACTCACATCTAAAGGTCTAAATAATGAAGGCATTATGGCTATATCTATCTCTCTGCCAACTGCCTTGAGAGAAACTCACACTACATCTAAGGGTCTGATAATCAGGGCATTATTTGTTTGATTAAAATACTTTCACTTACTTTGCAGCCTGTACTCCTTCCCAGGTTGTACTAAGTTTGATCAGAATACGTTCTTTGCCAATTCCAGCCTCTTCATACAACTGAATGAACTGTTTGGCCTTATTTATCATGCTTTCTTTGTCAAATGACAACCTGTAGACAAATAAATATTCCAATAAATTGAACTAAAGCAATATATAGACCATTCCAGCATGATTATTCCTGACATGGAAAAGTCAACAGCCAAGTGGAGATTACAGGGTGAACCGATAAATATATTGATAGACCTTACTCATAAATCACGCCCTTTAGTGTTGTCAATGTAGAGATGTAAAGGGTGAAAAGAAATCTGATAAACCATGCCCTCTAGTGTTGAGTTAATGTAGAGATGTAATGGGTGAAAAGATATTTGTAGACCTTTCCAATACACCATGCCCTCTAGTGTTGAGTCATTGTAGATAATAACAATAATAATAACAATATGCAAATTTTTAAATTTTTAAACAAATATGGCCGACAGTCGGCCACATTGATTTGGCTGCAAAGCAAAATGTCTCGCATAGTAGTCACCTTTGAGCCAGGTTTGATTGAAATTAGGCGAGGGTGAACATACACACACACACACACACATACATGAATGGAACACAATGTAAAAGCCCCTCTACGCTGTGCCTGTTACGGTTAAAAAGCTTACCTGGCATCAACTTCTGTAGATACTCTACCGGGAACAATCTTCAGAATTTCAAGTCCAAATAAAACAAACAATTTATCCATGGCAATTTCAACCTGTTGGTTTACATCACTGCAAAAAAAAATATCCAACAGTTTAGTCAAATAATTTATCCATTGCAAAAATGTACTGCATACAATTACTCTAAATGTCTTTATTTTTGTGTATGAAAAATGTAAACAGTGTATAAGAAGCATCCTGAGCTGACAAATATACCATATTTGGACATTACATAACTGCCCCAATAAACACTAACTTTATGAGGGACTGTGTTATTGGTTAGAATTTTGTGATTTTCCCTATTCAGTCAGTGGTTTATCACTTTGTTGTTCACATACACATGCAAGCACACACACATCAGACATGCGTGCGTGCACGCGCATGCACACTCACACACACACAAAACTGATGGCATCTATGATCTAGGGGTTAGCGATGATTCAAATACCACGTTGGCATCTAAAATTGACTTGTTAACATGTTGGCATCTAGAATTCATTTGATAACATGTTGGAATCTAGAATTCATTTGATAACATGTTGGCATCTAGAATTCATTTGATAACACGTTGGCATCTAGAATTCATTTGATACCACGTTGGCATCCAGAATTCATTTGATACCACGTTGGCATCTAGAATTCATTTGATACCACGTTGGCATCTAGAATTCATTTGATACCACGTTGGCATCTAGAATTCATTTGATACCACATTGGCATCTAGAATTCATTTGATAACACGTAGGCATCTAGAATTCATTTGATACCACGTTGGCATCTAGAATTCATTTGATACCACGTTGGCATCTAGAATTCATTTGATAACACGTTGGCATCTAGAATTCATTTGATAACATGTTGGCATCTAGAATTCATTTGATAACACGTTGGCATCTAGAATTCATTTGATACCACGTTGGCATCTAAAATTGATTTGATAATAAGTTGGCATCTAAAATTGATTTGATAATAAGTTGGCATCTAAAATTGATTTGATAATAAGTTGGCATCTAAAATTGATTTGATAATAAGTTGGCATCTAAAATTCATTTGATAACACGTTGGCATCTAGAATTCATTTGATACAACGTTGGCATCTAGACTTACCTGCTCTGTGCTTGTGCAAATTTGACTGCTTCACCCAACAGATGTTCATACTGAGGCATTTTACTTGCTGCCAAAAGCAGTGATGGATTGGTCGTAGCATCTGTCGGCTTGTACTTTTTGATAGCTGAAAGTTAAAATCATAGCATTATTAAAATAAGTAGACCCAGTTAGTAAAACATAGTTCAAATAGGTAACTTGCAATCCAGACTGAGCATGCTCAGACGCAAAGGACTATGGGATTACCTGTGGTTATCGTAATATCTTATCTGGAGCTACCAATGAAATAAACCTCCCACACTGGTCTGGCCAAATATGAATTGATCATTTGTGGTTATAAACAATTTAACAACATTGTTTACAATACTAATTGATTATTATTTATCACATTTCCCATGATGCAACATTCAACATGGCAGGTTTGCAAGTTCCCTATTAGTTCTTGTATTACAACCAACAGTTATTATTTACGGGTAATGTATCATCTGTTCAGGTCGACAAACTTTGTCGATAGGCAAGGCGGTAAAGATGGTAAAGGTTGGACAAGGTCAGAAAAGTTGATGAGACACTTGAACACTTTCTTTTTACACATGAAAGCCATTCTACACATCGACAGATCTTAATGAAAGGAACAAAAGAACTATTACTCAACAATAAAGAGTTGAACTTATATCAAGATTTTAAACAAGGGAAAGAATTCCTGTTTATTTATAGGAGATAATACAAAACATTACAATAAGTCAATTAGTAAACAAATCAATAAACTTATCAAACAATACCATATTGATGCAATTGAAAACAGAAAAGATTTAGTTATAACTAATACAGAATAGTTGAGAAGATTAGATCCTAACATTTAAAGATTTTATTGCTTTGTTGTTTTTCCTCAGTTGATAACTTTGTTTTTCCTTTGATTTTGTTTATGTAAGTGATTTATTCGTCGGAGTCACACTTTCTCTAATTTTTAGAAATGTTTTAAGTTTTTAATTTTACTGCAAGTGCTGCTTCTAATATGCTTAGTAAGCCAGATACAAAATGAATGCAATAAATAAATAAATAAATAAATAAACAAGTAAATAAATAAATAAATAAATAAATAAATAAATAAATAAATAAATAAATAAATAAATAAATAAAAGCCAGCGATTCGAGTTTGACAAAGCCTGTCAACATGAACAAGTGAAATGCTACTCAATAACAACAACTAATTATCATCACAATAATAATGTATGCAAACATACACTGAAAGCCACCACTTCGGATCCTGTCATCCCCAACCCAGAAATAAATAACATTTATCAATTCAGCTACTAACTTAGATTGGCCCTGTAGTGTTGTCATGCCTGCTTACAGACGGAGTAAGTCTGAACTAGGGCAATATAAGATTCAAGTCCTATAATAAACAACCTGCAGTTCAACTTTGTGATACTGGTGACACGCCCATTTTCGATTCCTCATGGAGATGTTTTCATTTCTCGACTACATGAGGCTGGAAACCCACCATAGTGTAAAAGAGAACATGGGTGATGAAGTATTTGCTAGACGTGTATATTTTTTTAGGAGCGTTACATATCATATGGGCCGGTTAACGATTACTGTGTCGTCTGCAACTTCCGAATTCTGTTTTCGTCTACGGCTCGGAGTGCGATAAACTGTATAAACATGTTCACAGTCGGTTATTAGACGTTCGCTGTTTTGATTATCTTTGGGAAATTCCAGATGCCGAAATGAAATAAAGTTACGAACTGAAAGATATTTGCCGTCATATACCTTCACAGACAATATATCTGAGACGGCGGATTAGAAAATGCGGAAGTAACCACTGTGACGTGACCTTCACGTAAATACCAAAACCATCTTGACCGTACCCACACTCGGTAGACTAAAGACTCACGTGTACCCGCCAATAACCCCTTGCTGTTCAAAAATGGCGGCGTTAGTGAGTCCCAAAAATTTCGAATGGATAACCCGATATTTCATGGTGAAATAACTTTTCAGATGTGTCTACCTACCCTCAAAGTCGCCAGTATCGGCAACAACTGTCGTGTAACTCTTCAGCTGATCTAGTTGAGACGCCATTTTCAATTTTTTAGGCGACGTCATGATGCATGCAAGTCAGAGCAGAAACAAAACCGGAAAAGACCGAATTAAGTTCAGAGGGGTGCTCCTTTCCCATCCGTTCTGTATTTTACATCTTTTGATGAAACACGGTCATTTAAACCAATATCGTGTTATTTACATCAATAAACCTTTATTTCCGTATTTCGAATATTTGTTTTCATGTTATTATAATGAAAATAAAAAGTGGTGCGTTATTCACCATAAACAAACCATTCCTAAAATTAAATGGTTTAGTCTAGAATGAGCCAGCAAGTTTCATCGTCCGGGGTAGCTTGCTTTTAGCATGTTATGTAAACCGGTCTATGCCCTGGTGTATACCCGGAGTTTTCATAATGAATGCATAAATCATTGTCATAATTTGATGTCACCTTTCGTTATTGTTTTACTAATGAGCCATATGATGTACAGCGGAATGTCAAATTACGAAATTTGTCAAGAAGTCTTTCCCAAACAGAACCCACTGGCAAACTCGCTGTCTCAGAATCGCATTGCCCTTGCGACCTTCAATGGCCAATGGTACGTACTTACCAGAGTTTGGTTTCTTGTGCGCGCACACCTAGCTCTGGAAAATATAGGCTATGGGGTTTCGACTTGTCACATTTTGGTGGTTCAAGGCGCTACACTGAGAATATTGAATGCCCCCTTATTTATATTGACTCTACCTATTGTCTTACCAAAACCATAGTGGTTATTTCTTTCAAGGTAACACCATAACCCCCCACCCCTACCAACATATATGCACACCTTTAAACTACTCAGTGAGCCAAACATAAATTGCACCGTCATGTTGTTGTTCAAGTGTTCTAACAGCATCGTGCTCATGTTGTAAACCCCCGGGATTCACGTCATAGCCCGGAGTGTGACGTTGCTCACAAAAACAAGGAAGTGTCATGAAATATGATACTGTATGGTGAACGAAAGTGACTTTTAAAACTACAATAGCAGCATTAACTGGAACATTTTTTGAACTGTGTTGTTAGATAGAATAGCTTACATTACTCGGAGTACATCGTGCATTCCGATCAGTATTGAATCACATGTGGGTGAACGTGCATGATATGGTACAATAAATTAGGGGTCCGTACCTTAAAATCAGCGCCCTCAACGACTGTCACGATTTCAACCTGTCACTGCTCTATTTTCGGATAAGACTGACCTATGGTTAACATGTATAATGTCTAATTATTGGTATTTTACCAATTTTCAGTGAATAGATTGTAAAACAGTCGAGTAGAAAAAAATCGTGGCCTGCCTCGAAAAAATTCTTACTAAAATTCCAATATATGAACATTGAGAAATCTTATCGTCTGGCTTGGCAAAAAACCAGCTACAATATCGTCAACGTCTTCCTTGACAAAATGTGAAGTTTTTGTCAAGTCAGTAAATTTTTCTTTGTCTATCAGACGTTTTTTCCATCATATCTTAATCACTAGTGGGGAGAGGGGGTGAACCAGGCATGACTTTCATATCATGTGGCAAGGACATAGTCTCGGTTACCCAGACTCACACCGCTAGGGGCTTTTCTCTTCTCGTGTGGGGTGGTCTCGTAGGCAGAGCCCCAGCGACGAGAGGCTGGGTAACCGAGATTAATGAGAATATTGACCCCATCCCCTCCTTTTTATAGATCCACACTATGGTAGTATAGACATGCTAGTTGAATACATACAATGACTGATAGATTTATTAATAGGTGTACAACCTTGGAAAAGACAAACAGCGTCCGTTAAAATGTAAATTTCCGTTCTTCCCGGGGGGACGTACTCTATAACTCTGTTGATTTTCAAGATGCACGTGTGTATGGGACACGTTAACAATATCGATCCATTGACAAACCAAGGGGGTTCCCCCCGGCAACGCCGACCATGTACCAAAACTAATTAATATTCTGGGTTAAATTTGAGCGTGTGATAGTTGGCACCATTCAATTTGAAATCGAATGATTTATGCATGACGTCGAAAAAATCAAACCAATTCAGACAGAAATGTGAATCGTATAAGGTATCGTCAAACTTACCAGTGCTATCCTAAAAAAAAAAGAAGAATAAAAATGACAGGGACAACACACAAACCGACACCTTTAATAGAAATCCATGTATCATTATTAAATGAAATCTAATTATAAATGAAAGTATAACTAGAGAATACCTCGTACGACTGATTATGAAACGCAATAGTAGATGGGCAATTGCAAATAGATAGCCTAGTTACAACAGACACTACACGAAATGAATAGAATGTGCATGTATGTTTTTGTTTGACTCTATCTCTTTCATCAGTCCTCGGAGCTTCGCATTGCTAAAATTAAAAGAGTTGTTTTGTATGTATACCGATATCATCTACTGCATACTAGTACTCGAATATCCTTGTGCTGTGCGATCGATCACATAGGGCTAATCATTAGTTGACGTGTGAGGCAACAATTCCTGTGTATATTAACAGTGGAATAATATTTAAATAAAGACAAAAAACAATATGAAGGTAATACAAGCAATTCCTTAAGATATCATAAGTTATGCACTGGTACACGGTGTGATACACGGAGCGTTACAATCACACGTCAACGTAATCGATGAGGGCGCACTTTAAAAGGAGACCTCTGGTGTTCTTCCGATGACACACGATCGACCGAACATCGCGGTACGGTGCGTGTTTATCAAGTTTATTGCAAAGTGGGCGTCAAAAGTACACACATGACGTTACATGATCACATGTTGGTAAAATATTTGATCTCAGATTCAGAATCAGATCTATTATAAATCACAGTGGTCAGATCCGAAGACACCTGATAAACTCATCAAATAAAATATAATGCTGTTTACGGTTTACATGTAACAATAGTCAATAGACCACACTACAGGACACGACCCCCGCTTCACGTACATCGGCTTGAATATGTCTCTGTGCAATTTTCGTATGAGAAGATCGACTACTGAAATAAGATTATTATGAGGCTGAATACGAGACTATATATGATTCTGAGGCCAATCTTACGTTAATGCCACATGGTAAAGAAGTTCATGTTCATCCTCTACGGGCTACCTATATTTTGGTCAAAACTACACGGAGCTCTGAAATGTATCTTGCTATTAGAGTTTTGTAACTAAAAAACAGGTCCATTATATTACAATGTAGACCGTAGACGTACTGGTAAGTGTTTGTTCTCTGATTATTTCTTATTCGACTTATGAAAAATACATTTGCATAAATTAATATTTTGAATTAGTATATGATGGCTGGGTGACTGTATATCTTTCTATTCTAAACTTAAATCATTTTTCGATAAGCCTGTCACTCTGCCACTGCCTGCCTGCCTGTACATACAGTTGTTGTAAACTGTAAGTCATCGATCGTCATCAGAGGATAATTTGAATTTGTCATCTAGGCTTCCAAATTCTTCCATGAAAACTTCATCTTGATGACGTCACATCACTATGGGAAATGTTGAGTCAGATTTCTCATTGGGTATCTACTTGTCTTTAATTTTAAATCATGGACTATATTCTGACGTCCAATGACAGATCAACAAATATGACACGTGATAAGGCTAACTTTATCAATCAATCAATCAATCAATCAATCAATCAATCAATCAATCAGTCAGTCAGTCAGTCAGTCAGTCAGTCAGTCAGTCAGTCAGTCAGTCAACCAACCAACCAACCAATCAATCTGTATTGCATAACAACATGCCATAGCAAGCACGGTATTAAATTTAAAGCATACAAAAATAACACAAATTATGTGAATACAATACTTTAGCCAACTGCTGGAGATCTGTTTACACTGACAAGAAATTTTCCAAGAAGTTTATCATCTAAGGTCAAAATCATCCAATTCATCCATCCATCCCAGACTTAGGAAGATTACCCGGATTGATTGCTTTGCTCAGGAAAGGACAGCCACAGCTAGAGAACACAGCAAACACTCATGCAAATACCTGGAGTATGCTACACTTGCAATCCTGCGTGATGGTGTTCTGTCATATAATCAATATGCCCACTAGATTTAAATTGGTTATGAGCCTTACCCATATTCCACATTTCTTACAGGAAGTATTGGTACACTTGTAACTGTGTTCTATTCACCAAAACTGGTCAATCAATGTGCTATTAAAGGCTGTACATCAACCCTGGTCTTCAAAATAGTAAATCACCAATGTGTTGTCTACTGGGCAGGTATTCATCATCATCATCAGCTTGAAAACACCACCCCAAGGTAAGTAAGTACTCTATATCACATTATATCCACTTTGTGTTTTGCTTGTTATGTTTCTGTCATCAAATTGGTACTACTGGCAAATTGGGGTATTTTTTGCACATATTGCATCTGGTGAATGAAGGCCCATGTTGTGATTTCTTTTGCCATTATTTCATTTGGTTTGATGTCTCTCAGATTATTCTTTCGATTTTACTTTTCCTTTCAATTTTCTAGCTTATTCTCCAATTTTACCATTGTACTTTTGGTTTGATGTTTCTTGATCATTTGTTAATTGTTATTAACTTTTGGTTCTCTGAGTTACTGAAGTGTTTTTTGTTTTTTTTAGAATTGGTTCTCACCTGCTGCTGACTTACATCAATGGACGACCATTTCATCCACTGATCTTGTGCTACATCTATATTACAGTCATCACTTTCGTCTTTGCCAACAATGTTTTTGTCTGCTGCTGAAGAGAGAGACCCAAGTCCACAAATCTAGCTGACACTGACCTGTACATTATTCTGAGTAATTTACCAGGAGGAGGATGTATCTTTTCTTGCCAGTATTTGCTGCTTCACAATCTTCATCCAAGTTTCTACTGTAGCATTTGATGCTGTGATGATAATTGCCTAATTTGTTACTGGAACATCATTTGTGTATCGAGTTAGCTCATCAAGTATTTGACAACTCCAAATGGGAATTATTGGAAGATACCATTTGTAGAGCAGATTTACAACATTTATACATTCAGTTGCTATTGAATCAGGTGAATCCTCTCAGCTTGTCTTCTTTCTTATATATTCTTTGATTTGATTGAAATGGCCTGTGAATAGTGAGTGGTCTCTTATTGTAAACTTTGAGTTACCAGACCTAATGAAGTCGTCTACATTATCTCATCACCATTATTTCTCTGTGTATCTTCGATGTCATCAACTGTATCTATGACTGAAGTCTTGTATATCTTGGCTCGTTAAAAGGCTATGTTCTGGTGGAACACTTCTGACATTGTGTGAGTTGTGAAGACTACTGTAATTGCTCTGACTGGCATCTACTTCTTTCAAACTTGTACTATTTAACATCATAGCAATTTGGTACATTGGAGAGAGAAGGACAGGAAACTGCCACAAAACATCCAAAGGAAGGGAATATTTTACCCAAGAGATGTGGTTTGAATTTTAACTGTTATTGTTCACACCTTGACACTGATAAGGACTTACTGTCAGAACTAAACCTGACATTCCCATGCAACGACGATTTCAGTAAAATTTGTAAAAAAAAACCCTTCCAAATGTTTTTTTTATCCTGTTCAGTAGCTGCATTTGCTTTTCCATAAAACTATGCACTGTGAATGGACAGTAGTACACATTGTGGGTGTATAAGTTTGTCACCACTTTCATCAGTTTTCATCATTTCCCTTGTATTGATAACATCTGTAAAAACGTCACATGAAGTTCTACCTTTACTTCTGGTTTCTAACTTCAGTTGTCGATATGTTTCCTCTTTCTGTACATCCGTTATATATTGCCAAATTATAGTTGTTGAGTGTCATTCACTTTTATTTGTTTTAGGTGGTATTCACCAGATGACGTGTGCCATTTGTTTGGCAATATTTGCTTTTTCTAACTGACACATTGGCCGTGTTGCTGATTTGCCCATCACATTTAACATTAACTTCAACATTGGTATCAGTGTTCTGTGGCGCTTGTTTGTTTGAATGTTGGCAGCCCTCAAACTCAAAAACCTCTGACTGTGCAAACTGATCAATGCTTGCAGCTGCCAGCTGTTGGTATCCTGCAATATTTGAATCCAGTTAGGCCTACTGGAACTATTTCATGTATCTTAGAATAGAAAAGTGGTTTTCATCTGTCATGTATTTTTCTACCACCATGTTTTTTCTTTTTACTGCCTGCCATTTATTTTGCTGAAGGCTTACTTTAAATATTTTAGTTATTTCTGATTTCACTTTCTTTGTAACCACTGACTTCCCAAGGAGAATCAATGGCAGCATGTCAGTGTCATCTTCTTTGTTGTCATCATTTTACATCAAATGTGGTTACCATGCCAACTGTTTTCTTTGTCTTTAGTCTGTGGCCAATAAGAACTGTACTGAAAGAGTGCACGTGATTCATCACCATTACTATCATCATCAGTTTCAATTGCAGGTCTGGTTACCATGCCAACTGTTTTCTGTGTCTTTTTCTGGTGGCTAATAAGAACTGTACCTGGAGACTGCACATGTTTCATCACCATTATTGTCATAAGTAGCATCAATTGCAGGGCTGGTTACCATGCCAACTGTTTTCTGTGTCTTTTTCTGGTGGCCAATAAGAACTGTACCTGGAGACAGGACATGTGTTTCATCACCATTATTGTCATAAGTAGCATCAATTGCATGTCTGGTTACCATGCCAACTATTTTCTGTGTCTTTTTCTGGTGGCCAATAAGAACTGTACCTGGAGACTAGACATGTGTTTCATCACCATTATTGTCATAAGTGGGTCTGGTTACCATGCCAACTATTTTCTGTGTCTTTTTCTGGTGGCCAATAAGAACTGTACCTGGAGACTGGACATGTGTTTCATCACCATTATTGTCATAAGTAGCATCAATTGCAGGTCTATGGTTACCATGCCAACTGTTTTCTGTGTCTTTTTCTGGTGGCCAATAAGAACTGTACCAGGAGAATGGAAATATGATTCATTGGACATGAGAGCGATTTTGTGTTCTCGTCTTGTCAAACGAAATATGGCAAATCTTTTTAAATTCCTGTTCTGTACTTGCTCCATGGTTGTTTTCATTACTTGGAGATATAACGTTGCTCACAGTGTTGTTGGTGTTGGATTTGTGGCAGTTGGTGCCTGGGTTGTTTGTATCTGAGACAAGTTCACCACGTGGTTAGCAGCAGCAGACTGTGTGATTGGGCAGGATTCATCAAATTCTATGCTATATTGTCAGCAATCTACTGATTCAAGGTTGAAGTACTGTTTATCAAAATTCTGATTGTCCTTTGGTGTGGCGAGGCCTTGAAAACAGCATTTCCAAACTTCACAAAGGTTGTTGTTGTGTTATTATATGACGGTTCTTGCATTCATAAAGTTAAGGCAATCTGCTCTTTCTGATAAGCCTATAGGTATTGATGTCATCTTTATGAGCTGACATGACTTGGTTGTATTGCCCATCTCTTCTCCTTTGTATCATCAAACCATTGTGCTTTCCGGCCCCACAGTTTTTTAGCTTCATCTTTCTTTCTGGTAAGTGGGTGTTCTCTTTCAATTGAGGAACTGGCAAGTTTCCATTGAAAAATTCAGATTTACTCCATCGACTGGTATTTAGAATTTCAGCTGTAATATTTTGTTGCCTCTTCTTAGGTTTCTTGCTGGATAAAGGTCCACATACAAGGTCTGCTGCTGTAAATCTATTTGAATAGCTAATTTAAATACGCATGATGTAAGCAAATATGCATGATATGAGTAAATACCAACAGTTTAAACACATGAAAAGCTATCTATATTAAATACTATTAGGATCAGGCAAGCATTGACAAGCCAGACTTGTTACAAACAGGGAAAGTAAACAACTGAATATTGGATTAATAACACTTGACACAGCATGTTCAACATACAGAGCCTTGTATTACATTCCATCATTTGATAAGAATAGTTTTATGGCCTCTTCACATAATAGTTCACACTCACAAAGTACACATACTTGTATTACATTCCATCATTTGATAAGAACAGCCTCTTTACATAATAGTTCACAAACAAATTTCCAGTTCTCCTGGTATTTCATGTACACATAAAGAGGCCATAAAACTGTTCTTATCTAACCATTAAATGTAAGACAAGTCTCTGCTGTTCCAACCGGCTGTGCCAAGTGTTATTACTCTCCATGTTTGTAACATTCAGTTCATCAATTCTTTGATGTCAGCAGGATATACACTACATTTATATGTATATGTACTACATTTTTAAAGTAACTTAATATATGCAAGAATGAAAGTTCATGGACTCTGTATTCATACTTAGTAATAAAATTTTGCGATTCGCTTCCAAGAAATATTTTGACTCTGAGTAGAAATTTCATTATAAATTTAATATATGTTTAACATTTCTCACAGCATATCACTCACACAAGATATTTATGATGGCTGGTTTGAAATATATAACAAACTACAGACAATGCAACACAACTTACAACAGCATATCACTCACACTAGATATTCATGATGGCTGGTTTGAAATATATAACAAACTACAGACAATGCAACACACCTTACAACAGCATACCACTCACACAAGATATTCACAATGGCTGCATTGAAATATGTAACAAACTACAGACAATGCAACACAACTTACAACAGCATACCACTCACACAAGATATTCACAATGGCTGCATTGAAATATGTAACAAACTACAGACAATGCAACACAACTTACAACAGCATATCACTCACACTATATATTCATGATGGCTGGTTTGAAATATATAACAAACTACAGACAATGCAACACACCTTACAACAGCATATGATATATCACTCACACAAGATATTCACGATGGCTGGTTTGAAATATATAACAAACTACAGACAATGCAACACAACTTACAACAGCATATCACTCACACTAGATATTAACAATGGCTGGTTTGAAATAAATAACAAACTACAGACAATGCAACACAACTTACAACAGCATATCACTCACACTAGATATTCATGATGGCTGGTTTGAAATATATAACAAACTACAGACAATGCAACACAACTTACAACAGCATATCACTCACACTAGATATTCATGATG
The DNA here is from genome assembly GCF_964340395.1 of Glandiceps talaboti. Taxonomy (NCBI): domain Eukaryota; kingdom Metazoa; phylum Hemichordata; class Enteropneusta; family Spengelidae; genus Glandiceps; species Glandiceps talaboti. The sequence continues at coordinate 10,255,661 of NC_135571.1, forward strand.
GCTGGTTTGAAATATATAACAAACTACAGACAATGCAACACAACTTACAACAGCATATCACTCACACTAGATATTCATGATGGCTGGTTTGAAATATATAACAAACTACAGACAATGCAGCACAACTTACAACACCATATCACTCACACAAGATATTCACGATGGCTGGTTTGAAATATATAACAAACTACAGACAATGCAATACAACTTACAACAGCATATCACTCACACTAGATATTCATGATGGCTGGTTTGAAATATATAACAAACTACAGACAATGCAATACAACTTACAACAGCATATCACTCACACTAGATATTCACAATGGCTGGTTTGAAATATATAACAAACTACAGACAATGCAATACAACTTACAACAGCATATCACTCACACAAGATATTCACGATGGCTGGTTTGAAATATATAACAAACTACAGACAATGCAGCACAACTTACAACACCATATCACTCACACTAGATATTCATGATGGCTGGTTTTAAATATATAACAAACTACAGACAGTGCAACACAACTTACAACAGCATATCACTCACACTAGATATTCATGATGGCTGGTTTGAAATATATAACAAACTACAGACAGTGCAACACAACTTACTACAGCATATCACTCACACTAGATATTCATGATGGCTGCATTGAAATATATAACAAACTACAGACAATGCAACACAACTTACAACAGCATATCACTCACACAAGATATTCACGATGGCTGGTTTGAAATATATAACAAACTACAGACAATGCAATACAATTTACAACAGCATATCACTCACACAAGATATTCATGATGGCTGCATTGAAATATATAACAAACTACAGACAATGCAACACAACTTACAACAGCATACCACTCACACAAGATATTCACGATGGCTGCATTGAAATATATAACAAACTGCAGACAATGCAACACAACTTACAACAGCATACCACTCACACAAGATATTCACGATGGCTGGTTTGAAATATATAACAAACTACAGACAATGCAATACAACTTACAACAGCATATCACTCACACAAGATATTCACGATGGCTGGTTTGAAATATATAACAAACTACAGACAATGCAATACAACTTACACTATATCATACTTGAACACTACAAACACACAACACAATATTTAACAATAGGTCTTTTCATTTATTGTACTAAAATGTATCTGAAAAACAAGACTGTGTATACCCAAGTCTATACTGTATACTATAGATTTAAACATTCTCTTGGGAAATGTCATTGTATTGACAGTCTCAAAAATCAACCACTATCACTAACTTAATTAAAAGTTGACTATAATTTTGGGTAGTCTAGAAGCTAACCATTGGTTTGTGAATCTGAAGATCGAATATTCATTTGAATTTTATAAGAATAGGCATGAATTAAATGAACACAAACAACATAAGTACTTAGTCTAGTCACTTGCCCTGGTGGATTTTGATGATGTATTTTCCACATTTTTTCTCAAACTGAAAATTAAGCTTCACTGAAAATAAGTATTAGCGTTTGTGGAATGGACATAATCAAAACTCACCATCATGAAGGTTATAGACTATAGGTTACCTAGGCTACTAGGTACATGCATTAGATGGGTAGGTAGTGATAGTGGGTGGATGTGAGAGGTATTCCTGGAATTTACATTTTATTGACTTTCAATACTTGTCACCCAAGATATGTTTACTATTGTGTACTGTTTTACTACCAAACCAGAGACAGCATAGAGTTTCAATTAGGCAGCACGTTTTTTTTATGTCTCACACATTTTTGTTACCCAAGTACACATACAAAATACATGCACATATGCATATACAATGTTATATTTTATCTCACTGTGAACACAAATATCAAGATTTGTATTTGAATCTTCCTTGTTTCATCCAAAAGTGATGTTGATTTGTGTTCACAGTGAGACAAAGTGTATCATTTTATAGGCTTGCACCCTAAAACTGTCTGTATTTAGTTGGTACAATTTGTAGGAAAATCCATTTGTGAAAGGCGAAAAAATCATGTCGCCTAATTGAAACTCTAGTCTCTTTGGTTTGGAAGTAACTATTTGAACACAGTAAAATTATTGAATTTACATAAAGTTCATAAATAAACTTTTCAAAATTACAACTCAATGCTGTATCAACAGACTTTTGTTGTCATGGCAACCATACATGTGTACACACATAAACCATGACACACATCAGTGTCTCCTTATGATCATCGGTCAAATACTTGTTTCTCAAACTTCTGATGGGTCTTTTGCTTGGATAAATACCTGTTACCATGGTTACAATCTGATGAAGTACTTTCTCCTAGTCACTATAGCTGTCATCATCATCATCATCATCACTAAAGTCATCACTGTCTGAGTTAGCATCATCAGGTGGCGGTGCTGGGGCATCAGGAGTACTGAAAGGAAAAACAAACAAACAAACCCTGAAGATGTACTGGTGTATGGAGTTTGGGGAGACAAACACTCACACATGTTAGAACTTTTTCATTCACTGCCGTGTTGGAGTCATGTTGCTCAAATCATTAGAGTGGCTGGCTTTGAATCTGCATGTATGTTGTAGATTCAAACCTTGTCATTATTACATATGTACTGGCAATTACTTGCCCATGTGCATACTAGTGGTATTTGCACTGCAGTGCAATACTGAAACATTATTACATACCTACATGCAAATGATATGCAAATGAGGGTACGATGTTCATTGTACATGAAAGCACGTGATCACATAACATCATGTTTTTTGGAAATTTGCTGTTTCGGATAAACGTATGTAATGAACAGAACTCCATGCTGTATGAGTTCCAGTGTGGGTACTCTGGGATATGTGCACCTGTACTCAGTGTTTTCTGCTGCATTTTCAATTGCTACACGTACGAAAGTACAACCACAGAGAACACTGCAAGCCCTCATGCAAATACCCTGAGTACGCCACACTTGCACTCGCATATCATTGGGTTCTGTCATACTATCATTTTTTTTTCTGAATGGCTACACTCCTTGTGCAAGATTTGAACCATGATTGTGCCTGTCAACCCAGCTGTATAATTGGGTACCTGGTAAGATAGATGTTACAATGTGAATGCTGTAATCCTATGTGTACCCTAGTCAACCCAGCTGTATAATTGGGGACCTGGTAGGATAGAGGTTGCAATGTGAATGCTGTAATCCTATGTGTACCCTAGTCAACCCAGCTGTATAATTGGGGACCTGGTAGGATAGAGGTTGCAATGTGAATGCTTTAATCCTATGCACATACTGAGGCTGCAATGCACTAATGCACTGTTGGCTCCCAAGGGAGTTGAGGTTACATAGGATCCTTTGTCATTTTGGTAGGTAACCCTGGTAACATGTAGATTTAACCTGCCAATGTTGGATGTGTCCTTACACTGAGATTCCTCGGCTTTTAACATATATTTAGGTGCACCAAAAATATAAAAATAGTTGGAATATGGAACATTACTTACTCTAACAAATTTGGATTTTTTCCTTCAGATTTCATCTTCTGTTTGATGGCTTGAGCAGGTATACCCTGAAATGATGACAGCAAATACATAGTTATTAAAACTTGGGTCTGAAACACTACTATATGAGTACAACTCTTTGACATAACAGGGCTGTTGCAGCAATGTATGAGCAGACCAGTTACAGCTGTAGTTATCCCAACATAGTATTGGTGTTTAAAAGTTACTGCACTGTATTAACGGTTGTAGGAACAGACTACAATGTAGTTACATGGCTGTGTTTACTTTGTGGTTTCTTTAAACATTGGTGCAATCATCTGAGCTAGATGCTGATTGGCTAAACCTATCACATGACAAACATCATAGTCACCTGATTACTGACAATAGGGAAGGCACTTCTATGACAATATCGATCAAATCAAAACACAGTAATGATTCTACATGCATTCTGATACTTATCATGACAGTGCTTTACAATGCAATTGATGTGTATGGTGAATACCACCACCAACCGCCAGGGTGTAATTTTCTAGTATATGCATTGACACATTAATACTTACCACAAGTAACATTTTAAAATATGTAGCATATCTTGGGTCCTGTGATACAGGGTTTGTAGAGGGCGCTGCTTCAGTAGGACCAGCCTCATCATCTCCTTGCTGTTTATGAAACAACAATAAAATGTTAAATGAAAACAAGTGAAAGGTGAATGCTGTATGTGATGAACACTGTTGTGGTTACATTTCATCAGACAATCTCTCAGTGAAGACAACTGCAGAGCCAATCATGAACAAGTAAATGACATCTACCCCACATACACACTTGCTCTAAAGTACTAAATAACAGTAACTGTCATAAATAGTATAGTAGACTGACAGGTTTGTTGAGAAATAAAAAAAATCAAGTCATCGCACCATTTTAGACAAACTGTCCTGACCAGAAACAATTTTTTTCTATTGGCCTAACAGCAGAAATCCACTATTTCCCTAGTACAGCCATTCTACTGATCTGGGGCGCATTCGATTTGCCCAAACATGATTGTGATTAATCTGACGTCATTTCTAGAAACGAGGTTGTAAACAAAACATTCAATCACGATCATGATTACTTACATGTAAACATTTTTTAAAAGTTTCGCACATTTCCGTTAAATTAAATGATTTTACATCGTCAAAATGATTACAATGATAACAAATTACCAATCTGATTGAATACAATTTATTTACATAATGTTTTCCGTCATTTCTAACTTGCCAACCACGGGCGCGCGATCCCCCTATGATTACCGTTGTCCGCCACCTTGTATTCACGTCAATCATGGTTCGGAACCCCCTAGTACACCCATTCTACTGATCTGATGTTACGTTTGTTGTGTGAACCCCCTAGTACACCCATTCTACTGATCTGACGTTACGTTTGTAGTGTGAACACCCTAGTACACTCATTCTACCGATCAGATGTTACGTTTGTTGTGTGAACCCCCTAGTACACCCATTCTACCGATCTGATGTTACGTTTGTTGTGTGAACCCCCTAGTACACCCATTCTACCAGTCACTTACTGTTTGTTCTTCTACTGTTTGTTGCTGTGGCTGTGGTGTAGCTGCTGTTGCTGCTTGTGGTGCTGAGCTGCCTCCAGAGGGCGCTGATGCTGCTGTGACATTATCTAACTCAGGAATGGATGCAAGCTGTGGAGACGAATAGTAGTCTATATTAAGGAATGTGTAATAAAGTCAATTTTTATATAGAGTTTTACTACACATGAAAAACTCATTCACTTTCACTTATTAGTATAGAGTTGGCATTGATATGAATTTAGGGGGAAGTGACGTACAGACTTTGGTACGAATCTTCCATTAAATATCTTGTCAACAGCTTGTAGTATAATTGTAAAATTACATTAGCAATACAAACAGTTGACAATATCTTTACTGAAAGTTGTCAAGCAAGGCCTAATTGTCACTCCTGCCTAAGTTCTCATTTATACCAGCTCTGTACTGATAAGTGTAAATGAATGAAATCAACACATTTTATTTAACGAAAATGTGAAAAAAATGTCTTTCTGCTAAAATCTGTGATTCACAATAAATGGCATTTCTACATAATACTCTGGTAATTGAGGTTTCGGTTTTCTAAGATAGACACAAACTAAAATTATTGTCATAACATGTTGATAACCCATAGAATGGACGCTGGTTTAATTATAGTCTCAGAAGGGCACCTCTCTAGCTAAATAGTAATAATAATAATCCTTAATCTTCCACATAACTTCCGAAATTTGTTGAATATTCGCCAAGAGCAATGCCCTAGTGTTGAACACAGTCCATAGAGGGACTGTGTGTGGATGAAGAAGGAGAAAACCAGAGTACCCAGGGAAACCAGCAGCACAGTTCGGCAGGGTCAAACTGAGTATCACCCTTCTTACATACAGACCAGGTTAAATCTTAATCAAACCCAGCCGACACTTGGCAGGTTCTAGACTCTCTTACAGCCCTCGGAGCTTCGCTTTACTAAAATTAAAGCTAAACGAATTATTTTGTATTTACCGATACCAGCTATATAACCGTACTCGAATATCCTTGTACTGTGCGCCCTCATCGACCATGATAGAGATAACCATTCGTTGACGTGTGACTGCGACGCTCTGTGTTATCGCGAAGCCCCGAGGACTTCGCGAAAATACGGAGCGTCGCAGTCACACGTCAACGAACATATATCTCTATGTGGTCAATGAGGGCGTACAGTACAAGGTTGTTCGAGTACGATGGAGTACGTTATGTAGATGGTATCGGTACATACAAAATAATTCATTTAGCGTCGTTTTTGTAAAGCGAAGTTCCGAGGACTGTGAGAGAGTCTAGGCTGGTTCTAAAGTGGACTGCACAGGTAAAAGGTGTACAAGCAAATCACTCGGCCCCTGACAACCCAAATACAGTACAAGCTTGGGCAGGGACAGTGTGATATTGTACTTATTACATGTAATATCACACACTACAAGAGGATTATCTACCTGATACATACCTATATCACACACTACAAGAGGATTATCTACCTGATTCTTACCTTAGCTTCAAGAATACTCAATGTTGTTTCAAGTTTTTGTAACCTAAGGTTAAGATTTGCTAATTTCTGAAAGAAAAAAACAAATAGAATAAAACAGATAAATTTGTCATCGTGAAAATTTTCACCCAATAACCTGGTCAATCACAACTTGCAGTCCCTTAAACCATGGCAACTAGTCAGACTGTCATTATTCAAATGAATCAGTATGTAAATATTCATGGCGTTACGCTATGTGATGTGGTCATTTACATATACTTTATGTAAATTTAACCCTACGGCAGCTGGATAACCATATTGTAATAACGACTTTTGGGGTGTGGCTACATGAATTGTTTGAAATTATTCTCAACACAAGAAGGGCTAGGAGGTATGACCAGCTGACAATGTATCTTGAGAACACAGTACAACAGTCTATTCTATGCTTGACTTACCTCTTCACATACACAGGAGAATTTATTAAGAAATCTGACAGTGTGTGTTATAAAATGATTTAGAAAAGCTAACATTCTCTTCTGATGTATTGCTTCCACCTAAAATAAAAAAAGAAAGAAGAAAGAGAAATTGAAAAATGTTATGTCGCAATCTGTGTTTTTGTATCAGTGTCTCACTAAATGCTTATAATGCTATCAACACCAACCAATTAATGTGGTTTAGAAATCATACACTCAAAGTGATTGGTTGAAAAAAACCCCCAACTGATTGGTCACAATGGGGAGTGATAACGTACATCAGCCGTATTGACTATATTCAAATGAAGTCAATATGTAAATGTGCACTCATTGAGATGAACACAAGACTGACATAATTTACATATTGTGATATATAAATATCTAAATACAGGCATGCTGATAACTGAATGGGAGGGGGGGGGCATGGTTAAATTAACATTTTGCCACTAACTGCATTACAAACAGCTAGTCAGGCAGTGGTTTAAATTCACAATGCAGGCTATATTTTTTGCGACTTGAAATATTCAGCAAACCATTACATGAAACATTTCAGTAATTCTAGTGATCTGAATGATATGTATATCATTCGAAACGTGTACATTGACTACCACTGACAAACATTCAAGCATAGAAGTATCACCCACTAAGTTACAGCAAAACACAATTTAGAAATTATAGTATATAGCCAGTTGTAGCTACTATTCTAGTATATAATTGCACTGTAGAAGGGTGATTACATTTACAATAATCTGGCCCAAATAACAGAAACAACAAAAATCGTTGACAGCGCCATTATCAATTTGATTCCTGTTCGATATTTACGGCGATACATGTACATGCAGAGTCAATGGTACACCCCCTTGTTGAAATGTAAATACGGTAGTATCAATAATTATATTCAGAATGTATGCCTTATTTACTAAAATTAACAGAAATTACGTGGAGACTAACCTTAGTTAAATCTACACCAGCTCCCACCAACGGTAAGCCATCTTCGTCCATAATTTTTCGAGTGTATTACGACTTTCCACTACTCCACGGTGTCTCCGAGCTCCGTTCTTCGCTGTGATGACAATCTCACATGACAAGGTCATGACGGGTCACTTCCGTATATCACTTCATTACGACAGAGGGCGCTGTTGCATTGCAACGGGTAACAAACCAAAACATTGTATAAACTGACACCATAAACTGACACCCCACCACTGTCTATGCTGACACCTTGGCGGCAGGTGATACAAGAAATTGCTCACATTTAGGAAGTGTCACATCAATGTATTTGTGATATCCTTCCATTAACTACAAAAACTGCAATGTTATTTGTTTTTGTTTTTTTATCGTTCAATGTTTTGACGTACTCAAAAATAACAAACCTAGGAACAGTGTTTTTTTCGTAATTTCTATGGATGTCACCGATCAAAGTGAATTATAAGTAAAATACATGGGATAGCTATATTAATTATAGCGACACTAGTTGCAACTGGAACGTCTTTTTCTTTTATTCAACACACACAAAAAACACCTGTTATGATGATGAACACTGGCAATCGTATAATCGACTGTAACATATAGATACGTCGTGTGTCGGTCCGCCCTCACCGGTCTGCTCTGAAAGGGGTTGTCGATGTGTGAGGGCAGCCCTTCACGGTGTCCCTTACAGCCTATAGTATTACCCTACCTCTCCTTACAACTCTTTATTGACATACGAGTTCAGTTACATCGTAGATAATAGAGGGGAAATCCCAACCGGTCTATTGTTACTCAATTCAAACAAATACATAGAAACACTGAACACAACATGCAAAGCTGTCAACACTCTTAGATCCTGAGGGCTAACTACATGTGTACTAGTATATAGAGTGATCTGAGGTTTGGTCATAGACACAGGGTCGTGTAATATTTCATAGATTGTTGTTTTCCAGGTCTACAGACTAAATGTAACAACATTTTGAATAATGTATATTCCTACATGTAAGGGATTTCTTCGTAGTATAGAGATTGATACATTTGTACGATATTTTCCTAAGAAAACGACATTCTAAGCAATAAGAAAACAACAATCTATTAAATATTACATGCCCCTGTGGTCATAGACCCTCACGTTGGTGAAGAGGGTCTGTGGTTTGATGTGACGTTTTAAACATCGTGAAGAACTTTTGATTTTCATTTCGTATTCGAATCACGTAAACATTGAGGGTTTGGCTTTTAAAACTGCGCTAATGCTTTTCCGAGTAGTCAACCAACATTATACCCTTTAGCTGTCAAAATGTTGACTCAGTGTTTGACATATACTCACTGCAATTGTTAAAATACAAATAATTAGACATTGTCAATTTATCTATCTATTTATTATTATAAAAACAGTATAGCCTTACTTCATCGAGACGCTGATTTTTTTGCTGCGAACTCAAAAACAAACAACGCGACTGCATTTATTTCACCATACTGTGTCTACAGCCACATAAGTACGTTAACATGTGTTGATTGACGTGTGATCCAATAATGTTCAGCGCGCGTGCACGTTACAAGTGGGTTTTTATAGCTAATAGTTTTAAACAAATCGTTCCAGTTGCAAAATAGAGTATTTTTTTTAAATTTAATTTGTTTTTTAAATATCATTGATCTTTATACATTTTCTGAAGTGCGTACATGATTCTAGCGTTAGTTTTGATTTTTAGTTGTTTTTTTTCTTGTTTTTGAATTTTTCGTTCTGTCGTTTAATCGCAAACGCCGAAACAAAAAGCTTAAAACAGAAAAAGAACACAACAAACTCAAAATCAAAACTAACGTTACAATTATTGCAGCTAATCACAGTCCTGTGAGCTAATACTAGTATATAACATATATAGTGGATACACGACTCTGTTCAGAATTAAATGGAGATACTGATCATTGGTAGTTGGCGTATCTGAGAAGTAATTCGACTCGACGGTCTTAGCTTTGTAATGACCTTCCTAACGACCTTTGTAATGTAAGTTAGGCTATCAACTTCTCTTACGACCACCTCTGAAAATAATTTGCCCTTCGAAAACTACGACATGTATACGCGTCTGTGGGAAGTCGGGGTCACGAAGACGTGTCGGAGTTCTCGGTGCGTGTATTCCTAGAGATAGTCCAGAATACCTGTGGTCCTACCGACCAAGTATGCTAAACCACAGACACCTTCTTACTGCTTGTCTGTGGCTAAACTACCGCTGAGTGAGAACATGGATGTATTACCTCGGAATGTACTATGATCCTCTCGTCGAATGAAGCATAAACAATAGAGACATTCTATCGTTGACAAATGTGTTTAGCCTCCACGGTCTACGCATGTGTGCAGTGAGTGTTAGTGAATCACGACAGTTACATAACGCTTTGTGTTAGGTTTGTTGTTCCCGCAAGCGTTTGTTATGTTGCTATGATACGGCGTTCTACTTTTGTGGACCAGCTGCACGATTACAATGCGACAGCTATCGAATACACGTTACGAATTAATCATAATATTGATTACTACCCGAACTTTCTCGAGACATACCTGAACCGCGGAAGAATGTGGGTTAATATATTTCCATACTGAACACCTGAGAAACCACAGCAAGAAATTGAACGCGACGAGTTTCTGAACTAGACCGTGCAGGTCTTCCAGGCCCCTTTATAAAACGGCCTCCAAGGTCAGCATCTCAAGTCAGATCATGGAAGTGTAATACTTCCATGGTTAGACTGAACCCGCTGCATACAACTCCTACCTGCCACTTGTTGCCATGGAGACAGAATGAGCACCTCCACATTATAGCTAACACACGTAAATACAAATTAAATATGCATCCTGCAAAGACAGTTTAATTTTAAGAAACAACTCACATACCATGTAAACCGGTTAGTATTTTGATATTTTGTAAGAAGTTGTTAGTGAATTCCCCTTTTTTCTCTCGCCAAGTTACCATAAATTTCAACTGTACTTTTTGCTCTGTTTAGTGGGGCAGCTAGGTGAGAAACCTTCGCTTTTGGCATGTTGAGATCCGAGAAGTGTAAACAATGGATACCTCTCCCAGTGTAAACAGAGTGGGTCTTGTTATGTAACTGGTAATCAAAAATATTTGCAAGTAGATTGAATCACCAACACAAACGAGGTCGCTTGTCCTACTTCTTTACAATGTAAAATTTTGCTGATGTTGCCTGTTTTCTAATTATGTAAATTAGACCGCTAAAATCTGCTAGACAATGACGTCAGCTTACATTTGAATAAATTATAAAATTATTCTGACTTCATCGGCCAGTTTTAGAACATTACACATTGGGATTTATCGATTTGAAATGATTTAAAAGGAGAATTCTTTAACACTAGAGCGGCCAGACTGAAACGAGATTTTGATCTTGGAAGTCGACTGATAGAACTAGACCCAGTGTCTCTGTGTTCACGTTGTAACTTGTACAGTTTAACATCAAAGTGACCGTGGTACTGTATTAGATCCTACAGTTGCAACTGAAGAATATAACCGTGTTTCAATTGAGAGACATGGTCCTTGAAAGCTTCTGCGGTGGTCCTTTGTGGGTAAGAAAGTGTCTTTTATTACGGTGAACTTTCACAAAATACCATTACAGAAAAAAGTACGCACAGAACAGTAACAATATACTACAGGTCCCTCGACCTGAATTGGTTATTTCGATACCATGGCAATGGCCATATACATGGAAGTTGTTTAATTATGCAAATCAGAAGAAAAAAATATTTTGACGCATTGATTTTTTTCTTGTATCATAACTAGGACCCAACTTTACTGAACTCAACCGTCCCAGATTTAGCGGTATGTTTCCAGACAACAATATTGTTATGGTTGCCTTGCGCATACCTGTGGTTGGTGGCGCCCTTCTACATTCACTACATGAAGCAACACAGCAGAGAATACGCGCCAGTGTCGACTCTCCATAGAGTGAAATCAGTAAGTTAACACATCGGCTATTAAATTTTCCGTGTCATGAAACCATGCAGTAGTTAGAGAGTATCTGGTTTTATATCATACACTCTGGATTCAATGTCGTATACTTACCTGTACAATACTGTCTGTTTACAATAATTGGCAACAAATTTATATTTCATAGCATAATAAATTAACATCACTACAGTAAGTGGTATTAATTCTCTTTGTAAGTAAAAACAACAACTCGGAAAAAAACTAGTTCTAACCCAAACCCAAAACAAACAAAACAACAATAATAACAACAACAACAACAAACAGATTCTACTACTGTCTTCTATGGCTTGTCGTTCACGCATCTGCCTAGAAAGTTTGTGTCTATGCAGAAACAAATTTCTTGGAGAAACTCAACTTTCTACTTTCAAGCATTTCAAGAGGGCACTCATGTGTAGCAGTGTCCATTCATTGTAGAATATACAAATAAAGGTGATGCTAGGGAGTCTAAGCCTATTCTTATCCCAAACCCAAGTCCCCTAGCTTGAGTGAAATTGCGTATCTATTGCTCCCTACACCCTTACCTTACAATGGTGATTGTCTACATGATTAATGGAATGGTTGTTTTGTATTTGATTTCTCATCAGGTCTTCAGCTCTCTTCTCATTCTCATACCCCTGACCAACTTATCGAAGGCTGTATATGACACTGTAAACGGAACAGAGCTACCACCTGTGGAGTTTGTAACACCAGTAGTTCTGAGCATAACAGCAGTAAGTTGTACATTACTTAAACTTTTAGCTAGTAGTCTATCTGCAGTCTTGAAGGACTAATGCTACTACACTATTTCAGCTATCCTTAACTGTAGCCAGCAAATCGCTGCGAGGAATTCCCAGCACAAAAATTAAAAAAAAAAAATTAAAAAAATAAAAAGTTAAAAATAATAATAAAAACAACAACAACAAAAAAACACAAAAAAACCTGTAGCCTACCTGTGGTCTTGAAGGACTAACACCACAACACCAATAGTACGTACAGGTAGGTTAACTTTAACATAGATCAGTCATCTACACAATATTGATCTTACAACGATGACAAGACAGCGATAGGAAAGCTAACAAACACAAACAAAGACTAAAATTATTAATGTCAATGTTGTTTTTTCTTACAGATGCTAACATTTGCCATAGTACAGATGGAACACTTGAAAGATGTCAAGTGTTCTGCTATTCTATCTATATACTGGTTTCTATCAAGTTTCTTCGGTATTGTCAGATTTCGGTCCCTGATTCTTCAAGCTTTGGATGCAGTAAGTTTTACCAATAGAATAAAATACTGTATTTACCCTGTACATGGAGGGATTGAAGTGTGCAGGTGTTGCCATACTTAATACAGACATGCATACATACATACATACATACATACATACATACATACCTAGATACATACATACATTACATACATACATTACATACATACATACATACATACATACATACATACATACATACATACATTACATACATACACACATACATACATACATACACGAATACATATATGCATACATAAATACATACATACATATATACACATACGCACAAGCACACACATACATACATACATACATACGTACGTACGTACACACATATACACATACATACATACATACATACATACATACATACATACACATACATACATACATACATACATACATACACACACACACACACACACATACATACATACATACATACATATACATACATACATACATACACACACACATACATACATACATACATACATACATACATACATACATACACACATACACACACATACATATTTTAATTGGTTATCAAATCTTATTTCAACCAACTTATTACTTATTGTCTTTCTTTCTTGCAGCCAATAACAGACCCTATTTCATACATGACATTTTATCTCTACTATGCATTGATAGTTGTAATGATGATACTGACATCACTATCAGAGAATACACCACATCATTCTACCAAAGACACAGATTTGGTAAGTGTCATGTTTAAAAATGTTTCCTAGAGTTAATTCTTTATCTTTCTATCCAGCTATCTGTCTATCTATTTATTTATCTATCTATCTATCTATCTATCTATCTATCCATCTGTGTATCTATTTATCTATCTATCCATCCATCTACCTGTCTATCATATACATGTATCCACCTATCTATCTATTTATATCTATCTATCTGTCTGTCTGTCTAACTATCTATTTATTTATCTATCTATCTATCTATCTATCTCTGCTTGTATGGCCACGTGCCTTTTTATTTGTCTATGCATGAGTCTATTTCTGTCAGTGTGTCTGACTTACTGAGTATATATATATATATATATATATATATATATATATATATATATGTGTGTGTGTGTGTGTGTGTGTGTGTGTGCGTGTGTGTGTGTGTGTGTGTGATTATAGAATTGACTAGCCTTATGCAAAATGGTACAAACCTTGGTAGAAACCATAATTACCATGTACTTTGTTTTATCTTGACAGCATATCCATTCTATTAAAAATAAAAACAAGTGCATGTGTAAGAAAACTAGAATACAAGACATATAGATTTCATATTGATGTTTTTTTAGAGTATAAACTTTGAAATCTTCTAATAAATTAAATCTTACAGAAACCATGTCCTGAAGCATCAGCGTCCTTTCTGTCTTGGCTAACTTTTTCTTGGTACAGTAGGTAAGTATTAATAACTACCAAAAAAGATAAAAATGATACCAAATGTTGTAAATTAAAATTATTTTTAATTTTCAATAAAGTATATATTTTATTAATCCAAACTACTGAACACTTGTATAGATACTTTTTTTCAGACTACTCAAGTCTTTAAAAAAAAAAAAAAAATTTCATGCTGTAGACATTTTCCTGCAGGGAAGAGCTCTTTGTAGATGCGTTCCTGGATGAGCTCTTAGTAACAACTTAACCTATAGATGGGGGGGGGGGGGGGGGGGGCCTGTGTGTTTATGCTGCTGTATTTGAGTGACTTTCTTTTGAGATGATATAGCAGGTGACATCACTTTCAGTTGTCCAATTACTTTAATATTAGATCGCCGTGCATGTGAAGTAGTTAAAACGAGGACTTTTTGGAACTCATAGCTATATAACAAATGATACTTATCAGTTCCATGTTTTTATTCAACAGCCTGGTTATGCAAGGCTACAAGAAACCATTGGAACGAGAGGATCTATGGGAGTTAAGTAACTGTAATAAAGCATCTACCCTCTATCCAATGTTTGAGAAAGAATGGAAGAAACAAGATAACAAGTAAGAGATTTCTAGACAATAATTATGTGTGATGGTATCACGTATTACTGGACACTCACGATGCACAAGAAGCCTTGTTTGAAATTAATCTCTTAGGATATTCACTATCAATAATACCAGTTGATTAAGCATGTTGGGCTTTAGCCTAGATGTGACTAGCTAACTCGTAACATTCTTTGTGACTTTTGTTGTCATATTTTTCTATGTCCCATTCACTTTTCTAATATCCTGTAATGTAAAAAATGTTAGGTATAGTTTCTATAACAGTGCATATATTGAATAATATTTTTCAATTTTGTTAGAATAATCTTTCAACTATAGGAATGTTGCAAAGATCGCGAGAGGGCAACATGTATCGTGTGTGTTCATGCATGCATATTGTGTACGCATGCGTGCGAGCAATATACCTTTAATGCTATAAGAAATGAAACTGTTATCATGGGAAACGTTTTGACATGAAAATTTTTTGTCACGTCGTCAGGACAAACCAGGGGATTGAATCCAAGGACAACATACAGAATGGTAAAGTTCCGTCTTTGGAAAACAAAAAGATTTACAAGAAGGTGAAAGTCGAAGAAAACCACACCGATATAAACCATAACGAATTAAAAACACCAACCAAAGATGGAAACACCGAATGTGACACCACTACGACTATGAAAACTACAATGTTTAAAGCACTCGCCAAGACTTTTGGTACAACCTTTCTGATTGGTGCATTCATTAATTTCCTTGACGTTGTCATGGACTTTATCAATCCATATCTTTTGAGGTAAGACATGGTAATATATAGCAAACTGTAGACATGTTCTTGACAGTGTACTTACATAATCTATACTCCAATGTCACATACAGAACCCTGTTCAATGAAGCCTGCCCTCTATAGTTGAGATGCTGCTTCAATAGCTCGACCATTTAAATTTTTGAGTTTCTTTGTTCAGGTAGACTCGTTCCATTCTCAGTTAAAATCACAGCAAAAAACAGGGGTCATCATACAATTTTCTGAAAAACAGGTCAAAATATCAAAATTAAATCATTTTAGAAAATAAAATGTCTTGTCGTATCTATACGAAAATAATAGGGTCCTGATTTTCTTGAAAACAAGATGGTGAACCCACACTTCTTTCTAATTTCAAAAGGATCAGAATGAAGCTGCCACACTCCGATATCAACGGAAAAGGAGTGGGAAAATATGGAGGGATTTTAAGATCTTTGCTTGTCAGTTAAAATCGTCCCTGAGAGTTCAGTTTACCTTACTCACTGTCATGTGTTATATTTTCAGTTTAATGATCAACTTTATGGCTGATAAGAGTCTGTACCAATGGCAAGGTGTCTTGTTTGCTGTTTTGATGTTCGGTAATTCTTTTCTCCAGTCTCTTCTCTGTAACCAGTACTACCATAATAATAACAGAGTTTACATGAGAGTACGAACAGTCATCATTTCAGCCATCTATCGCAAGGTAAGAGTCTTCCTTTGTATGGCTACATGTTCTACAATATACTAGTAAAATGTTGCCTAGTTTAGCCACTGGGGGCGCTGTTTAAAGGAAACTTTTGTCAAAGACTTGAAGGCACACTAGTATAGTATGTCTGCATGTTCTACCAATTTGCAATTTAGCAAATAGATAAAAGGTTGTATAGTTTAGCCACTGGGGGTGCTGTTTAAAGGAAATTTTGTCCAAGACTTGAAGTAAGGCATTTAATTATAGTGTAGCCTAGTTTGAAAAAAAAAACATCACTCCTCAAAGTTGACTAGATAAAATATGTGAAAAACAGATTAGTGCTATGGGAGACTTACATACGATCACACTGTCATATTTTTGTCACATCCATTTTAATATACAGCAATCACTTGATATTCCAGACCCTTGTTTTGACCAATGATGCCAGAAAGTCATCTACAGTTGGTGAGATTGTGAATTTAATGAGTGTGGATGCCCAAAGAATAAGCGATGTATCACACTACTTCAATTGGATATGGGTAGCTCCACTACAACTGGTCATAGCTTTATACTTCCTGTGGAATAAATTGGGACCATCGGTTCTGGCTGGTCTTGGAGTTATGGTCTTAATGATTCCAATTAATGCTGTTATAGTAAAAAAACAAAAAGATTTACATGTGAGTATAATGTTTGGAAGTAAAAGTACAGCAGAGTTGTATTTCTCTCTTCTTGTTATTAGTATTGCTCAGTTTCATCAACCTCCAAGGTTGTTTTTCTCTAAAAAGTTCTTAGTTCCTGTTTGAAATGTCAAAACCTGCAAACATTACGCAGAAAAGTAATTTTAAAGTAATGATGTTTCACCTGTTCATGTTGACAAACCTTGTCAAATTCTCTGTTTGCTGGTTTTATCACTAGGGACGCAATCTGGTAATATAAAGCATAGGTTTCAACACTTTACCTTTCATAATTGAGTACAATTGAGCAATTTCAAAGTTGCCATATGGATGAGGATTTGGTATTTATTTTAGATTTTTAATTTATAAAACAATTTTACTATAACTTCCTACTTGAAAACTCAATGTGAAACAACATAGACCAAGTCCTTGTTTGTAACTCAATACATTGCAAATAAGTAATACAGGTGTAAAATCTTTGTTATTGTACGTATAATAACAAACTTTTTACAATTTTTTTTTTTAACTTTTTGAAATGTATTGAGTTACAAACACAGACTTTTTGCAAAATTCTTCCACATTTATTTTTCAAGTAGGAAGCCATGATAAAATTGTTTTATAAATAAAAAATTCAAAATAAATACCAAATCCTCATCCATATGGCCACTTTAATAGTGATAGCTAGTTCGGCTATTCTGATGGATGGTGTACATCACCTTGAATAATCTGTTTTGATCTTTATATTTGAAGGAAAAACACATGAAAGAGAAAGATTCCAGAATCAAACTAATGAATGAAATCCTGAATGGAATTAAGATATTAAAGCTGTATGCCTGGGAAAAGTCTTTTATGGGAAAGGTATTGGGAATAAGGAATAAAGAACTTCGTGTCAGGAGATCTAAAGCATATCTTGATGCAACGTCTAGTTTTATATGGGACTGTACTCCATATATGGTAAGTGGAATGCATTCTCATCAACCAAAGCTGTTATTTCTTCCACTACACTTCAAACTAAAAGTGGGACGGCTCCTTAAAAACGGTGTCGTAAAACAGTAAAAATAAAATAAAAATCTACCTACCCCACCTATTCTAAAATTGAGCGTATCTATGGCAAGGATTACACTAAAAAGTGAGGATTAAGTATTTACTCACTGTTTTCCCAACAATCACATTCAGTACACCTGATTTAAAACGATGAAACGATGAAATGTCTCCAAAACACAACGTTATGAAAATGAAACGTCGTTTCTTCCTTAGTTGATGTTCCCCATTAACAATCCCATCCCTGCATGCCACTACCGCAATTCCCTATACGTGGACTTGATCTGCAGGGCTCGGATTTAATTGCCTTGATCATGGTGTTATTGCAATGTTTTATTTTTTTTCATCAACAGGTTTCCTTAGTCACCTTTGCAGTTTATGTGAATCTTAGTCCAGACAATATACTGAATGCAGAGAAGGCCTTTGTATCACTCTCCTTATTCAATATTTTGAGCGTGTCGTTAACAGTACTTCCACCAGTGATAAACGGTTTCATAATGGTAAGCATGCTACTGTTGATATCAAGTTAGGATAATATTCAGATAATATGCAATTTGGGTCAAAGGTGGTGTGATACAAACACTTCATATATTGGGTCGAGGTGTGGCAATGATTTTCCTAGGGTAGTGAAGATGTACGATTATATCAAAGAAGTTAGTTGTTTTAACTCCCTGCATTCAGTACTGATCAACAGATGGTATTTATTACTTGGCAAATAAAAATAGACATTGTCTAAACAAAAGCACTGGGTGCTTGCCTGTGTGAGGGCGCTAACCTGACTAAATATGGTATGTGTTTTCAAGTAAACAGTTTCATAGCCTTAAAATGTGTTAATGTGAATGTTTTACCTTACAGGCCCACGTCTCTCTGAAACGTTTGCAGAAGTTTTTTAACCATGAAGAACTGAATACTGCCAATGTTATTAGGACTAATGAACCAGGTGAGCATATGTTATTAGTAATACGTTATTATTATTCCTCAAATACTGAACCTCTTCTCATTTAAAGCTGTACTAGTTGCCACTGGAATGATTTTTGAAAGTTTTGTTTGTTTGTTAAATATTGTGACTTAAGTTGAATGATAACAACCCTGCATAGTGTTCAATCACCTGTGGGGAATATACTTGTGTAGCAGTACACGTAGCGTGGTTCAATCTATCAAATCAATTCGATTTTTGTGTCTGCACCTAAAAATCCAGATCTGTGTTATTTGGGATGCAATTTCTTATGACCTTGACTTAGAATTTGAAGGTCAAATGTCTTTACGAAGTTATTTTGTGAATATTGTAACATTAGAACACACTAATTGGTAACAAGAATAATTTAGATTTAATATTCACATTTATTGATTATCTCTGTTGTTTGTTTCCCAGGCAAGGCAGTCACTGTAAAAGAGGGAGTTTTCAGCTGGGGAAAGGATGAAGAACCAACGTTGAGCCAGTAAGTTATTTGTAATACATGGAATTTAACTAATCATGCCAAAATAGTGATTATAGTCATTAAGTACCTAAGTTGTGAATATCACTGAGTTCCTTCATCAGCTGAAATATTATTTGGTAGCCAAGCATCTGAAATATCATTTGATAGCTGCGCATGACATTTGCATGGATTTCACCTGCTGACATCATCTCCTATACTGGAATTCTTAAATGCCTGTTTCTCTTCACGTTGTACAGGATTGATGTAGATATCAAGGAAGGTGAATTGGTAGCTATTGTTGGTCAAGTCGGCAGTGGTAAATCTTCTATTCTATCAGCATTCTTAGGGGACATGGAGAAAAGACAAGGCAGTGTAAATGTTAAGGTAAGACACGTTCATTCATATAACCATGTGGCCATATTTTTAAATCAAGTAATATCATATAATTGTATCTTTTGAATCATATTTATCGTACTGGTTTTGGTGATTATTATAATCTTGATGACATTCTTGATAGTAGTTCCATCTATAAATATACATAATTCACTTAATAGTGAGATAATATTAATAGAAAAAAATCTCGCTTTTGCAAATATCCATATTAATCCTTTCAAATGTTGGTTAGCTGTGAAAAAACTCTTTCAAAGTGTTCAGCCAATCAGGAAGCTGCATTTGTTTACCCTGGACAGTTAACACGAGTCAAGATCTTGCGAGGTAAATAAGGATAAAACCTCACTAAAGAGATAATTACTAGTGTTAAGGTGTAAAAATCTGTACTGGTAAAGGCGGACTATGATAGTGACCATTCATAAAATTATAGGCAAGTATCCTGCTTATCAGCATTGAATGTCAACATCATAGCAACTTTTCTGGTACACAAAAAGTACTTGTGTAGTCTTCCAGATATTGTCCTTTTCCTATGAATAACAAAAGCAACTTACTACAGTAATTGAATACATTTGTTTGATTTGTTGACTACAGGGATCAATAGCATACGCACCACAGCAGGCATGGATCCAGAACAACTCATTACGTGATAATGTAGTATTTGGTAAAACATATGATGAGGCTCAGTACAAAAACGTGGTGAATGCTTGTGCTCTAGGACCTGATATTGCAATGCTACCTGGTGGAGATGAAACAGAAATTGGTGAAAAGGTATGAGAACACTTGGTACTCTATTTACTCTCCTAGATATGCTGTCAAACAGTTTGACTTTGGTTTTGACATGATAGGCAAACTATACATTTACACAAAATGTAGACTTAATTTCTAAAAAAAGTCAGTGCTATCATTATAAGTTGTGTATATATGACCACTGCCATTAAGACGGATCCTTATCACTACAGAAATTTGTTGATGACTTCTCCCTAGTCATGATAGATATTGTTGGATGTGTCCTATAGTCCTTTATCCTGTAGTTCAAGGATTTATTTATTTACCACGATAACCTAGGAGTCCCATTTACAGGCTTCAACAACAAAAATATACACAACAAACACCAAGAGTCCGCAGTACAGATAGTACATACTAAAACACAATATAAATTATGCTAGCATGATGTCCCTGTGTAATAGAGAAGAATTTCAAATTTCAAGTGCAGCAATTGTGATTGTATTTTTACAATGTTTTAATATATTTACTGTGTTTCCTCTAGGGTATAAATTTGAGTGGTGGTCAGAAACAGAGAGTAAGTCTCGCCAGAGCAGTATATGCTGGTTCTGATTTATACTTTTTGGATGACCCTCTCAGTGCTGTGGATGCTCATGTAGGCAAGCACATATTTGACAATGTGATTGGTCCACAGGGATTACTTAAGAACACGGTAAGTTCAACTTTTTAATTATGTTTACTGGTAGGTTCTCCACAACAACATGTTTTAAGTTTAATGTGTAAATTGATACTGCCTAATATGAATAGCTCTCCCTCTAGCAGTATGGTATATCTTTGCAATGAGTGTAAATCATATAGATGGAAAGAATAAAATGTAGTAATGCTACATTCTAGAATTTTCTTGCTCATGGACACGACTGTTTTGTCATACACACAAGTTTATAAGTTTGTTTCACTTAAACTTTTGTAAAGTTGTTCATGCTACTATAAATGCTGGGTTAATCACCAAGAAGAAATATTTTATCAGATGTAAACAAACCGAAATAAAGCCCAGAAATATAAGACATTTACTTGGAAATACGACCGTCATAACATTGTTAAATACACAAGAAACAATACACATATGTGATTCTTCACACTTTAAGTTGATTGCAAGTTACAAATTTAATATTTGTACATCATGGAGTTTTGATACTGCTCCCAGTATATCATGATACTGTTTTTGGACTTATACAATTGTTATGGTTTCTTTCAGACCCGGATACTTGTTACACATGGTATTCATTTCCTCCCCAAAGTTGACAAAATTATAGTTCTTGTGGATGGAAAAATCACAGAGACAGGATCGTTTCAGGAACTCTTGACCAAAAATGGTGCTTTTGCCGAGTTTCTAAAGAATTATAGTTCAAACGCTAAAGCTGAAAAGAACGAAGATGACTATCCTACAGGTAGGGTACATTACACATTTCCATATATGGTTGACGTTGACTTAAATGTTTGCCATATCTTAATTCTAAGCAAAACATCCCACAGTGAAAAGATGATCAGTGTTCTTTCCTTTCTTGGTGAGTTTCTTAAAACAACAACAACAACAACAACAACAACAACAACAACAACAACAACAGCAGCAGCAACAACAACAACAACAACAATAATAAAATCACAAGGAAAACAACCTATATATAAAAGACAATAATTTATGAGTTGTGTACATTTTTGTTTTCTAGTCATGTCTATCGATGAGGATTCTATACATCAGCAGTCAGAGATGGAAACAACACCAAGTGGTATATTGTCTGGTGGAGAAGAAGCTGAACAAGTTCTAAGACAAAGGTATTTCATCACACTAATATTTCAACATTGTCATGTGACAGTACACTATTTTACTATCGTTCAATTTGCTATGAAGGTCACACTAGGTGACACTGCATAATTTATAAAAGGAATTTCATTATTCTAACCTCAAATAATATATTTAAAAAAAAGATATGTATACAGATTTTTGTTTTTGAATAATAACATGGTTGGTGTATCAACAAATGAGGCAACAATTAGAGTGAATAATCATTTTCAGTTCAGACAGTCAGTCCCAAAACAACAGTATAATAACTAATATTTCTAGAACACACTTCTTTGACGATATACACTTTGAAAATATCAAACTTGTTCTATCTTTGACATCAATTGTTTTATTTTAACTACAGAGGAGTTTTGCCGTAATCATTTATTATATTTCATTCTCTCAATAGGAAAAGTGGTGACACAAAGTCCCAGTCTAAAGTGTCGTCGTTAGCAAGACAAATATCACTGGAGAAATATCTGAAGGAGGAAAAGAAGAAACAAAACCCAAACCCAGAAAAAGAATTGTGTGAGAAAGGAAAACTTGTTGATAAAGAGAACAAAGAAACAGGACTTGTAAGTTAATTTTGTTTATAAAAAATAACACCAGATATTCAAATGAAGTACTATCTATTTTTGTGGCCCTAGCCAGAAATTTGTTTTGTAATTCTCTACATTAACTATTTTGTGGCTCATTTGACTTGTAAGTTTTGATATTTTGTAAATTTGTAGATAAATTTAGAATTTAGACTATTTTGTAAGCCTATAATTTCTGGCAATAAAAAAAGGTTATTAATATTTAATGGTTCAACTGAATGTGAAATACCAAAAACTGAATGTGAAATACCAAAAAAAAGTTTGTCTTTTTTCTTTGTACAAAATCATCTTGCAAGCCAGAGTCTAACTGTTCTATTGACATACAAAAAATGGTGGGGCGTCTGTCGTAAGGAGGCTAATGTTTAACAACTATGTAGAAAATATGCTCATCAAACAAAGGAAACAGTTTAGACATCCTCAATGCCTTTGAATTTTTAACAATATCATTGTTTTTATATATTCCAGGTGAAACTGTCAGTATATACATCCTATCTAAAGGCTATTGGAATTTCACTGTCTATGCTGGTATTTGTAATGTATCTTGGCCACCGCATTGCTACAATGTCATCAAATTTTTTGTTAAGCCAATGGAGTGAAGAACCGGTCATCAACGGCACACAAGGAGAAAGTGTACACAAATTCTATCTTGGTGTATATGGTGCATTTGGGCTACTGCAAGGTAATGTCTCAATATGAAACAACAGCAATTTCTTATCAGACAACGTTTCATTAACTGAAATTGGATAACAGTCTTGGATACCCACAATATATGGACTTTAAAAATTGTAAACATCTACCAATTCTTACTTCACAGCCATTCATTGGAATGTTATTATATTTTTATATAATATTTTAGAAATTGTGTAGAATACCATGCTTTTTGAATTTTACTTCAATTAGTATTGAAGATTGTGTGATAAATATGTAAATAATATATACAATGTACATTCTACAATTACTAAATGCTATATCCATTTCTAATATTATCGATGGATAACAGATATACAAATATCCGAATATATGAATCTGCTTCACCATGCTACTTGATGTCAGATTAACTTAAACCATTTTATTTTGCACCTGTAGGTTTATGTGTATTCTTTGGTTCATTTGTGTTTACAATGGCTGCTGTAAGAGCAGCCACGACCATCCATGTCAAGTTACTGTCAAATATCCTACACTGTCCGATGGCTTTCTTTGATGTGACACCACTTGGACGAGTTCTCAACCGATTTACTAAAGACATTGATGTGATTGATGGCCATCTGCCTCATATATTCAGAGGACAACTTACAAGCGTTCTTGGTGCAGTAACAGGCTTGTTTGCCATATGCATTGGTACACCGAAGTTTGTAGTGATTATAGTGCCCATGGCTATTGCATATACATTTATACAGGTACAGGATAGATTTTTATCTTTATCTTAATACAGCTGTACTTATTTTTGCATTTTAATTCTCCGATGTTGAGTTCAGAAGCACCCAGTTTAGTTCAGAAGCTTTTGAACAAGTACGCAATTTTATACAGTACGCAATTTTACCAAGTGCAAACCTTATTACTTATTCGTTCTATTCTTGAGGAAGGTTAGCTTATAATAATGATGATGACAGTTACAAATTTCAATCAGCACTGAAAATATAACATGATAAACGCTATTAAATGTTACAAAATTTGTTGAAATCCATCACTAACATATATATTATGTACAATAAGCTAATATTTTTTTGACGTTTTTTGCTCTTCCAGCGGCTTTATGCAGCTACATCTAGAGAGTTAAGAAGACTGGAGTCTGTATCTCGTTCTCCGATATATTCCCATTTCTCTGAAACCATTGCTGGAGTTAACACTATTAAAGCTTATGGACATAGGCAGAGGTTTATTGAAGAAAACGAATCAAAGGTTGATGAAAGTCAGATCGTGTTTTACCCTAACGTGTGCTCACACAGGTAAAAATACTTCCATTTCTTTTGAATCTTACGTGATAATGGTGACATAATCATGAATTTTGTCAGTATGGCAGTTCACTAGATATTTTCCCCTTCAATTCTTGTTCAAGGGACAAACTGAAATAAAAATGAAATACACCCGTGGTTGACATACAACATATGGAGTGTTCTTCAATCTTATTATTAAAAAATCAATGCTTATTAACCTGCCTTGCTTAAATACCCAAATACCCTATTGTCCCCATTTTTCTGTGTTATGATGCTATGAGTATGAGGATCTTTGCACAATTTTGACCTGTTATTGCTACCAAACTCAATACTAAATGTTCATTTCCATATCTGTTGTTCTGCAGGTGGGTGGGACTTCGTCTGCAGTTTTTCGGTGACTTGGTTATCTTCTTTGCTGCATTATTCGCTGTCTACAGTAGAGATACACTAAGTGCTGGCATTGTTGGCCTCTGTCTCTCATACGCCATGCAGGTGAGATAATAGTAAATGTTACATCATTTCCATAATTGCCTTGATAAGAATTGTTGCATTATATTTGTTTACTCTCAGTTGGATTTTTGTTGACAGCCGAAGTCAAAATGACATTACAAATAGCTAATTTAAGAATCCAAAATGACAACCAAATGGTGTTAACTCAATGGGAAAATAACATTGTTGTTTGCATGGGAAAGAAGATGATGAACCCTCTTCAAATTCAGTTATTTCACCATTGCGAGGAACAAATTAAAATGGCAAAGTTTGATGAGAGGAAATCTGTCACTGTTCTATATTCTAATATTGTCACTTTCCACGATTTTTTAGATCACGGGAACACTGGGCGGGTTGGTTCACATAACCAGTGAATTAGAGACCAATACAGTGTCAGTTGAGAGAGTAAAAGAATATTCAGAAGAGAAAACAGAGGCAGCAGCTATTGAGCCAGACAACAGACCAGTTGAAGGATGGCCACAACGTGGTCAGGTGGAGTTTGTTAATTACAGTACTAGATACCGTGAAGGCTTGGATTTGGTTATCAAGGATATTAACTTGACAATCAAACCTGGTGAAAAGGTAAGATACTTAGTTTATGTGTGTGTGTGTGTGTGTGTGTGTGTGTGTGTGTGTGTGTGTGTGTGTGTGTGTGTTAGTTTGTTAGTTAGATAGTTAGTTTGTTGTTTGTTATTTTGAAACATACGGCTTAACTGATTTTGTTACTATATACGGAAATAGACTACCGTGCTGCCCAGTTAAATATTCAGAGATGATATACTGCGTACGTCATATTAAAGCACATTTTCATGGATGTATGTTTGTTTTCATGTTAAGTGAAACCAGCTAAAAATCTTCTAGTAGCATGACATTTGAGGTTTTATAAACAAACTTAGTTCAAAGTTGTATCAAAATCAACACAACATGTTCCTTCTTTAGTGGGACAGAATGCTATTGTATAATGTATAGCTTCAACGAAAGATACATGAATATATGTGTTTGTTCACTTTACAGGTTGGCATTGTGGGACGCACAGGTGCTGGTAAATCATCTCTGACACTTGCACTATTTCGACTAATTGAAGCCGCTGGTGGATCTATTTTAATAGATGGTGTAGATATTAGCAAGATTGGTCTGACTGACTTGAGGTCTCGCCTCACAATTATACCGCAGGTAGATTACAGTTACTGTCCTCCACCTGATTAATAATTATGTTATATGTTCAAGGGTTTATACAGACTTTGACATGTAGTAATGATTTATTTGTTACAGAGGGTAATAATTCATATATCACACTGAGGGTAATAATTCAAATGCCACACAGAGGGTATGTTATAAAAAGGGTAATGATTCGTGTCTTAGAGAGAGAGTAATATAATGAAGATGTTACAGATGGTAATAATTCATATCTTACAGAGAGGATAACTTCTCATGTTACAAAGAGGGTAATAACTTATATGCTACACAGAGGGTAATAACTTATATGCTACACAGAGGATAATAATTAATGTGCTACACAGAGGGTAATAATTCATATGCTACACAAAGGGTAATACACAGAGGGTAATAATTTATATGCTACACAGCGGGTAATAATTTATATGCTACACAGAGGGTAATAATTTATATGCTACACAGAGGGTAACAATTCATATGCTACACATGGTAATAATTTATATGCTAGCTACACAGAGGGTAATACACAGTGGGTAATGTGCTACACACAGGGTAACAATTCAGATTACAGTGAGGCTAACATTTCATGTTACAAATTTAAAAAGATAGTAATAATTTATATGCTATACAGAGGGTAATAATTCATATACACTTATTGAAGAGGATAATAATAATTCATATTTTACAGAGATGGTAATATTTCATTTCTTATTTCTCCTTCCAGGATCCAGTGTTGTTTGCCGGTACCTTAAGAATGAATTTAGATCCATTCAATAACTACTCAGATGACGAAGTGTGGAAATCCCTCAAGTTATCTCACTTAGCTGACTTTGTGTCCGGTCTTGCTGATGGTTTGGACTTTGATTGTGCAGAGGGAGGCGAGAATCTCAGGTTAGTTTAGCTTGTGAATACAAAGGGACAACTCTTACTGGTAAAGTCAGAGGTAGAGGACAGCATGGGAAATTTAGTATATTAGAATTCTTAATAACTAAATACAACATTGTTTAAATATAACTCAATTTACTTCATAACATTCAAGATATCGATGAAATTTAACTGCACTTTTGGCACATCTCAAAGATGTTAAGATCTACATGCATGTCGATGAGGAAGTAACCATTGCTATTTTAGTATTTGCTGTATTCATAAGAGACAAATAATAGCAATTCAAGCATCAGTTATAACTTGTTATTCCTTTTCATTGGTTTCAACCTGCATTGACACAATGTTTATACTTCTTTTGTGTGTAGATTTGAATTTCAATTCTAACCTACAATTCATCGCGTCAGTGTAGAAAGTTTGTATCTGCTATGCAATTGCATAGGCAGATACAACCTTATTGCACAGATGGGATGAATTATTGATTATTTGTCCTTACCTTGATTCTTTCAGATGTTTTGACTCATTTTACATAGATATCTGAATGATATACAGACTTGAAATGCCAAATCTTTATACAGCACTGTCTGTTTGATGCTCTGGCAGCTTTGATGATGTGTCTTTTAATACTTTATACCTTCTGTCTATTTCAGTGTTGGACAGCGTCAGTTGATCTGTCTGGCAAGAGCACTGCTGCAGAAGAGTAAAATCTTGGTGTTAGATGAAGCAACTGCTGCAGTTGATCTTGAAACAGATGATTTGATTCAAACCACCATTCGTAGTCAGTTTGCTGATTGTACGATGTTAACAATTGCTCACAGACTAAACACTATCATGGACAGCACAAAGTGAGTTCCATTATCATTATACACTATATAAGGCCTATGAAAAATTATTAGGTTCCGGTTACCCAACCCCACCTAGTTTTTCATGCCGACCCTAAACTTTTTTTTACGTATTTGAGAAAAAAATAATAAAATCACTAAAATTGTGAAGTCTCGCAAGAAATAGCAGATGTGGAAACAGACATCAACTTAGAAGACATTATAAAACTGTTCTTCCAATCTGTAGTAACTGTACATCTGATAACAAACAAATAACACAGACACCATATGGAAAGCAATGGAAAACATAACAAACCTAAGCTAGACACTCACATATTTTAAAATTGAGCGTAATGGGAACCACACAGGTTTTTTTGTTAGGCCTAACAATTGAGCTCACATCCAAAAGGGAACTTGCAAATTCGCCATCTTGAATATCCTGAATGTTGCATGATGGGAAATATGATTATTGACAGCACACACTCACCATTGTAAACTATCTTGTCATATTCTATTTACCACAAGCAATCTAGACACGCCTCCCCCCCATCCTCATAGATGGGGTCTTCTGACATGTACCCAACATACCCAACACTATGTTTATTATAATGTAAGAGCTACATATATGATATAATCCCTAGTCTCTTAGCATGTTAAGATTGGGATGCAAAACAATAATAATAATATAATAATAATAATAATGTAATGCATTGAGTTTTATCAAAAACTTAAAGAAAAAACATTTAATAATATTAATAATAATAATGTTGGGTTCTTATATAGCGCTTTCCCACTCCGTGCTCAAAGCACTTTACAATTATTACCCCTGGCTCGGATCAGAACAGGGAGCATACAATCCATTGCAGCCGTTTAAGTGCATAGGATTAAAGCCTTCACATTGCAACCTACATCCTACCAGGTCCCCATTTGTGTCTTACACAGCTGTAGTCTTACTTTAGAAAAATCAGACCTAGATGTTATATGGTATATATTAATATAAAAGGAGCCCGCCTGGAGAATATCTCACTGTTAGTGTTACAGTTTTAAAAAAATAATTATAGATTTTAATGCTCTGCAGATATATGAGGATTACTGAATTTTTATTCCTCATTTTCTTCATGTTAATATTTCTTTCTTTATATTTTCAGAGTGTTGGTCCTAGATAAAGGAAGTATCGCTGAATTTGATTCTCCAGCCAATTTGTTATCATCTGAGGGTATCTTCCACAGTATGGCCCAAAATGCAGGATTAGCCGCATAATTCGTGAAATCTCCAGGAATATGTACTTTTGTCTGAAATGACAAACTGAACCAAAACTTCAAAGGTCACCTGAGAGGATACTTTGATAGACAACATTTTATTTTGCCTACTGGAGGAATGTTGATGATGTGATACAGTGAAGTGTTATTATGAATGACACTGAAATATAAAAAGTACACTTTCATTACAATTTAAGTGACTTTTCTAATTGAAATCTGCTTCAACTTATGAACAACGATTATACGAGGATACTTCAGCACACATCTATATTTTGTGTAGTGAAGAGCAGTGTGCCTGCTAAGCCAATTTGACATGCATGTGCCACTGATGCACACAATTTCTAATGATGCCACCAAAATTTGGTGTTCTCCATTCTGTCACTATGTGGTGACTCTCAAGAAATGTCACTTTTTCTTCTTTTGACTCACAACAACAAAATTTGGCTATCACTAGAGGGCACACTGGTGAAGAGTGTTGTTACTCCACAGAAATATAAACATACACTTCTATGACAATAGATGTGTTCTACTTGCAGTGACTAAACAAATGAACAGAGATTGACTGTTATAAATGTGCCAAAACAAGGTACCTGAGGGTACAGTGTTTATAATGTGAAGTTATTTAAGTCTGGTTTTATAACCAGCATCCGCCCA
This sequence comes from Glandiceps talaboti, assembly GCF_964340395.1. Lineage (NCBI taxonomy): Eukaryota > Metazoa > Hemichordata > Enteropneusta > Spengelidae > Glandiceps > Glandiceps talaboti. The sequence goes on from NC_135571.1 coordinate 10,286,216, forward strand.
AGCTTAAAATAATTTCGGATACTTAAGATATGCAGAACTCAAGTCTAGAAATTATTAAAATGATAAATCTAAATTTAAAAATGTATTTTGAAAATTGTATATAGTGTTTATTTATTGCAATATTTTTTTTATTTTCTATTTTTATTTTTTTGTGTTAGAGTGATATGAAGACATTCAAATGAGTTACTCTCCATCATTTACAATACATGCAATTTGATATGAATGTATTTCCATTTGCCAATGTATATACTTGTGTTTTTTAATAAAATGTATATATTATTACCGTGTTACACACTTGGCAGAATATCAGCATGATAGAAGGCTGCAGCTCTCTCTCTCTCTCTCTCTCTCTCTCTCTCTCTCTCTCTCTCTCTCTCTCTCTCTCTCTCTCTCTCTCTCTCTCTCTCTCATGATTAGTCTCTTGCTCAATTACTTACATTATTTAATAGGTCAGCAGAGATTTTTCATCGATGTGTTCACACTTTCCGTATGACATTGACATGCACTGTTGCAGACGACATTGTGGCTACACTGAATTCTGCCATGTTGTTTTGATCACGGCGATAAAAGCCAAATAAAAAAATGCGTTTCCATATTAAACCCGACAGGACCCTAGTCTAAGACCCAACACTAAACATTTCTTAAACATTTAAAACAACGAGATAAGAATGTATCGTCTAAGTTCTTGACTTTCATGCACGTCTGTTTTCTTTCCCTAGTTCATCAAACTATTACAGAAGGGGTATTTTGACTGACATTTTGTTTGTTTTTGCGTCGAAGCAATTTTTTTTTCAAAAAATAAAATAAAAATGAGATATCGCCCTACCTATGATATTTCTAATGCCATGCTATCGGAAACTATTTTCTAAAAGGAATTTTTTGTTTGTTTTGGTCTGGTTCAGATTGTTACAATGTACGTAGAGCTCCATATGATATGCAGACGACATGCAATTCTGCCATGTTGTTTTGTCAACAAATCTCACTATTTCTCTCTCACGACTCTGAAAAATGTTTCAATTTTTCAATTTTTTGTTAGAATTACCTAAAGACAAGTTGAGGGTCGACAGTGAAAAACTAGGTTTATACCGGAACCAAACAATTATTTTTATCTGACCATAGGCCAAATTTACCTTGAAGCCTTGGCCTGGGTTCCCGCTGATGAGTTGTATCGTCCTCGCCATGGGGTTAAGGTGGGAATAAATAACAAATTCGTCTGCAATTCAACACTTCCAACCGTATTATTCTCCGTCACCAAAGCAGTACAGTTCACAGGTTTGTAATACCAAACCTTTACATACTACGGTCCGCATACTGTACAACAACACCGGACCTTACAGCATCAGCAGACAGTCCGCACAACTCGGATGTTCACGCTCAAACTGACTACAATGTTGCGAACTGTCCGGAGTGACGTAGTTGTTCCGGATTGGTCCAGAATAAGTAACGAAAATGACGCAGTTTTCTGTACTAAAGTAAAGGTACTAGCTGTCCTACATAATGCGTTTTGGGTCCATCTATAGTAAACAGTAAATTACGGTAAACTACTAAACAAATCTTGCAAGATGGAGGTTCGAAACGCTTACCTATTTCTATATAGAAGACTCGAGTGAATGCAGCTCTGCTAGAATCATATTTTTTTCATCATTTTCATTAAGGTGTAAACAAATAAAATTATGTGCTTCCGATTAAGCTTATGCTCAATTTTAGAATAGATGGGGTAAGTAGATTTTTTATTTTTATTTATATATATATATATATTATGAAAAAAGAGAGAAAAAATTACCTTCCCCACCTATTCTAAGACTAAGCGTAATCGGAACCACACAATTTTTTTGGTTAGGCCTTATACTTATAGAACATTTTCTATAGCGGGCTTAGCCAGGGGCATGAGGCAACAATTCTAGTGAAATCCGAACAATTCGTTTATTGGCACATAACACTCCCGAACTCGTTGACTATCTATTACATATTTTTAGGAATTACTTGTATGTTGTTTTTTGTCTTTATTTAAATGTTATTCCACTGTTGATATACACAAGAATTGTTGCCTCATACCGGTATTAATACGCAATATAAAAGTGTTACCTATATATAATCGTACACTAGCACGATATATGAGGCAGTTTAATTTTTTCCCTTCATACTGTACTGAGTTAGTTGATTATCAAAAATAACAGCTCGTATCATCTGCCTTTGTTGATACTATTTACATGATGCCCCAAAATCAATATCTATCTGTTCCAAACTTACACAAATATAACTCCCGTCAATATCAATATCAATATCTGTTCCACACTTACACAAATGTAACTGGCGTCAATATCAATATGTAACTCCCTCCAATATCATTTTATGAAAAATCTGTCTCAACAGAATGCTATAATCAATAATTATGATGACGTCACATTGGTTCAATATTGCGTGCAATTTTATTTGTACAAATTTGGAGATGTGAATAACGTAAACATCCTGAAATATCGATCAAAGTCGACCTTCCTGTCGACATTATTGGCATGTTTTGAATAACAGACACGGAAATAGAAACGTCGGAGAAGTAAATAAGTTAAAGCTGTATTAGAACTGCAACTGGACCGATTTTTGAAATCCCATTTCTTAGATGTTATGACTTACTATTGCACATCCTGAATAGTATTCATTCAACGTTAACTGTGGATCGATAAACACAGGAGTGCAAAACTAATGAGTAAAACAGTTCTGATAAACAAATTCAATTCTGGCGTTTCGAATCAATATTCTTCCTCATAGGATATCAAGGCAAGATGTATTTTAGGTCATCACCTGACTGTATATCTAAATGTTACGGAATAGAATGACACACAGCAAGTTCTCACAAACACGGTTAAATATACGCAAGGAATAATGTGTAAAAATGTGTAAAATCCTAGTACAATAAATTCAATCATATTGATTCTAATTCTAGCATCGGCACTGTAAACTCAGTGCCCCCCCCCCCAAAAAAAAACAAAAACAAAAACGGATCGACCTCTAATTGGCATGTACTGTTTGTATGATCGAATTAATTACTCTCGTTACGACTCGTACACCTTTACGACTATGATGATGTTATACCACATCACACTACTACTACTACTACTACTACTACTACTACTACTACTACTACTGCTACTGCTGCTGCCGCTGCTGCTGCTGCTGCTGCTGCTGCTACATAGACACATGGTAGACTTGGTACACCACACATGTTTGAACAATTGATTAGCCAACTTCATTGTGACCACACAGACGAAACTATTCAATATTTTCACGGTTAGAGGCGAAATACTTCTATCGTTATCAAGAAGTCGTCAAAAGTCTACATCAAAAGAAGGCCATCATTTGAACTTTAAATGTTTATTTTGCTATAATAATAAAGGAAAACAAGATTATGACAGTACAAAAATCTCGTGGTTTAATGGTTTAGTGGTCTAATATTCTACAACCCATAACACCAAAGTTAAGCGTTTTCTGTCTGTACCACAATCGTTTATAGCATCCATATCAAGTACAACCCATAACACCAAAGTAAAGCATTTTCTGTATGTACCACAATCGTTTACAGCATCCATATAAAGTACAACCCATAACAGCAAAGTAAAGTGTTCTCTGTATGTACCACAATCATTTATAGCATCCATATCATTCAAGTGTAAAAGTATACTGTTTCATTTGCTAAATGACCACATTAGAAAGGCCACATGCTAGGCTTGTAAATAAACCAATTGAAACAATATACTTTACACTTGATATGAAAGCTATAGACAAGTGTAGCACATATAGAAAGTGCTTTACTTCACTGTTACTGGTTGTATGTCAGTGCTTTTAGTTACCTGTAGTTGTTGTAAATATGTCATTGATAGCATTGTTACAATTGAAGGCTTTGCGAATACCAGCTCGAAATTGTCGATACCTGATTGCATAAATAAATGGGTTGATACAAGAGTTCGTGTAGGCTAGCAGAATTGTTACTTCATGAACTGTCGAACCTAAACTTTTGATTAGATGAAAATTGAACATCAGAAAAAATACTTGGTTTGGTGTCCAACACAATGCATAGGAGAAGAAAACAAGACAAAGTGTTTTGATGACATTTCGGCGTGCCTTCGTCATCACCGGGTCTTGGTTTTGTGTCTGGTTAGTAGCATCGCCCTCCTGTATTTGTTCCGAGATTGGCGCCTGCGATGACGGTTGAGGAACATGTGTATGAACCTTTATACTTCGTACCAAAATAAAAGCGATGTGGATGTAGGCTGCAGACATGAAAAACAACGGAATGAAGAATTGGGCAAGAAAAACAAAAACCCCCATCGCTATCTTTAGTGATTCCGGTGAAATGACTTTTTGACTACACATGCCATCTGCTGTTACCTCTCGCATAAATATAGGATAAATGCAGACAAGGAAAGCTGTGCTCCAGACCACGATGATAATTATCTTAGCCTTCTGTGCCGTGAAAGTAGCAAGGTAACGCATTGGATAAACGATAGCTACATATCTCTCCATTGTTAACGCCAGAAGACTGTAGGTTGATGTCGTTAAGCTGCCCCACATTAAATACCGTGATAACCAAATATGACAGATGAATCTATTCAAAAGTTGTGGATGGTACGTTTCTTTGATTGGTATTAGATGAACAGTTAGGATTAGAAAGGATGCCAATATATCAGCCACAGCCTGGTTGATCACAAAAACATTAGTCAGTGTTTGAAGTGAGCGAACACGGCCAATTACATAGCATACTAAACTGTTCCCGATAATTCCAATGATACATATGATGATAATGCTGTTCTGGAACATGGTGCTATAGCCGAAGAGTTTAATACTACTCATGGTCACATTAACATCGTTGTAACTTATGTTTGAGTCTTCACTCATGTTGTTGTAATTATTAAACACTTGTGATCTATAAGATAAACACACAAAACAAATCATTCAAACACGATATGGTCTTAATATCGATTGTCGACTAGATACTGATTAATTATAATGACCGCCATTAATACATAAACGCAAATCTGCTACGAATACCCATTGAAATGTAATGTATCAACCTCAAAAACTAAGATACATGTACATCAAATAGCATATATATATATATATATATATATATATATATATATATATATATATATATATATATATATATATATAAGCTTATACTTAATTCAAAGAATAAGGATCTAATAAGTCGTTACTCAGAGTTTCACGTTTCGAGCGATCTTCAGACAACTAAATTGGGATTGTCAAGACCGACCTTGACAATCCCAATTTAGTTGTCTGAAAAGCGTGAAACTCTGAGTAACGACTTATTAGATCCTTATTCTTTTGAATTAAGTCTATAATGCTCTGCTACTATACTTGCATCGAGCACTGTTCTCTCCAGTGAGACACTTACATTCATATATATACCGACCCGATGATGCTCTGTTAACGGGGTGAAAGCAAGTCAGAACTTTGGAAACCCTTGAGTTGAGTTTTGTTGGGACCATCCAGTTCTCATTTGCGTTTATAAACGTTATGAAACGAACTAAATATTGGAGAGTGATGCGATTTATCGTTCGTATTTACTCTACTCAATCATTTTATGTTCTGGAAAATTGCGTCCTATTTTGTATACAAATATTGGCACCCTTATTTTATATTTGCGTGACATTTTGTGTACATAATAGGGCAAGTGTGGATTCCCATGTGTAAGATGCCGACATCTGAGATATACACAAAAGAACGTAATAGGAAACGTTAACTTAATGCCAAAACATATTAGTTGAGAATTACAGCAAATAAAACGAAATCGTATCTTCTCCTTGATTAGATTGTAACCAGATTACAACATAAAGGTAGTTTTTGTACTTCGTGGAATTGAATACATCACATCTGTTAATAAGTAAAAGTAATAAAATAGCTCATACTATTGATTTTAGAAGTCATTAGGCTTGGCTATTGTTTTGCTGACGAGATATAATAATATAGAGTTTTGGTAAAATGTGACATTCGTCACATGTGATATTATCCGATTATCCGAATCGAAATTCCTCGATATAATAGAATTGGGATAATTATTTCTATTATGGTAGCCGTGTAATTTTTTTTCTATGGTTTTGATGTTTTGTGTGCTCGGAATTGGGTGCGTGACTAACAAAGTGAAATCCTAATCCATCTAGAGATGACATGATTCGTTGTTTGACGTAATTTCAAACTATGAATTCGTATTAAGCAGTCAATACTTAGAATTGCATATCATTTTAGAATTCTGAAATCTCCTTTGATCCTGTATTATAGAATACTTTAGATATGTACACGTTTTTCTATAGTACAGACACAGCTACATATAGATATATTAATATACAGATAAAGATATTAATATACAGATACAAATATTAATACACAGCTACATATAGATATTAATATACAGATACAAATATTAATACACAGATACAAATATTAATACACAGCTACATATAGATATTAATATACAGATACAAATATTAATACACAGAATAATACAGATACAGATATATAGATATATTAATATACAGACACAGACATTAATATACAGAATGATACAGATCAGATATATATTAATATACAAATATATGTACATATACAGATACGAATACAGACTGAATTTATATACAAATGTACATAGAGATACAGACACACAAACAGCGATGGCGATATAGAGAAATGGAGAAACAGGTACAGATAAAGATAGATGCAGATATAGGTACATATACAGATATATAGAGCTACATATACATATACAAATTAATACAGGTACAGATACAGATAGTGATACAGATACAGATACATGTACAGGTACAAATACAGATACAGATACAGATACAGATACAGATACAGGTACATGTACATATACAGGTACAGATACAGATACAGGTACAGGTACAGACAGATACAGATACAGATACAGATACAGGTACAGATACAGGTACAGGTACAGATACAGATACAGGTACAGGTATAGTGATATAGATACAGAGAGATAGAGAAATAGATACAGATGTAGATATAGATACGTTCATACTGACTAACCGTAAACTGGTACACTCAGTACCCTTGTATCAAGTAAAAATGTGCTTTGGGAGGTTTATAGAATGTGAGAGCCGAAAGTTTCCCGACGAGTTTGGTTTTCACTTGAGCGTGCGATAGAATTGTACTTACCTAATATACGGGAATTACACTGATAAAAATCAATCACATCTATGGATTATTACACATAGTTATATCTATGTTGCTAAGATTGGATACATTCACTGTGATTCACTTCAATAATATGATGGACTTTGTCGCCTCATGCGCATGCTCGAGTTCACCAGTAATCAATACTACTTTCGACAGCACAGCACGTGTACAAACGGAACCCGTTATAGAGAGGACAAGTACACAAATGACTTGGATTAATCGCCCTTTGCACAGCATCTAAGCAGCACTACGACATTATCGTTTGACAGCCTCTTCACATAACAGATTTAGAATGAATGTCAAGGTTTTAGTACAGGGCACTCAGGCTTAGTTAGTTATGTTTACGAAAACAAACAAGCAAACAAACACACAAACAAACTCACAAACAAACAGACAGACAGACAGACAGACAGACAGACAGACAGACAGACAGACAGACAAACAAAATAAATGTGGAACTTGAAAGATTGAGTTGACAGGAGCACTTTCCAACACTATCCTCGCACTGAAGCTGTGCTCGAGCTGACCATTCTCGCAAACCAGAGTTATTATTTCTTTGAAATATTAACCCGTAGGGACCGGATTGTTAAGAACGGTACCGTAAAACGGTCGTGGTTTGCAGCTGACACTGATAGATGTTTCCTTGTAAGTATTGGCTGGCATATAAAACATTCATTGTGAGGGCGGAACGCCCACCCTCGGTCGCTTGTCGTATTGTATCGGGAAAGCCAGCAGCTAGACTACCCGGACCATTACCCGGACCATTGTAAACAATGTCTAATAGTTAAGTACTGGCCATAGCTCGAAGGCTACATACTAGTGCAATAGAAATGATGGAATTATTACAAATCTATGACTGACCCAGTCGAGTACTATATTGATGGTCTCCCGTGTTTCATCGTATCAATTGGATAGCCAATAGGCTTAAATACTACATGTTCGAAACATTTTGTGAAGACTTGATGGATTAAAAATAAAAGATGGCAGTTATAATTTCTCAAATAACGTGATGACTGTAGGTAGCGGTAGACTAATGACTATTCAAATAGCCCTTAGCTTAATTGCTGCCTTCCATTCGAAGGATCATTTCAAATTTGTGGATGACATAGGCACGCATTTGATACAACTATCATACAACAATGGAAAACATTCGGCACATAAGTGACCTCAGATGGCACGCATAGACACAGACTTGCTCCAGTTCTTTGAGTAAGATGGGTGGGGAGGGGGGTGATTAAGGAGTTGGAGATTTAGGAATGTGAGAATTAGAGGTGGTCTGCTACTATGGTTCAATGATATTTGCAGGAAGAGGCTGAGGTGGAGTGAAGATAGCCAAAATAATGCTCGTATCCCAATCCTTTATCAATTGGAAATATTCTTGAGCGAAGTGATAAGGCAGTAAATGTTATATTATTTAAAGCGTAATCAGAACACTTGAAGTCACGTTGTCATTCTTGGCACAGTAAAGGAGGGAGGGGATAGTGCAGTGAGCTCGACAGAATATAGAATGTTTATTCGTTTAATCATGCGAGTACATGATCAAGGACGCCATCCAAGCATCAGGGACATTTTTGTCAGCCATCTTTGGGTTTCCATGGTTCTTTTGTTTCGTTCAGACGACCCTGTTTGACCTGGAAACTGCATAACAAAACTACCAGTATTTCAAAAAACACAACGAGAGAGAGAGAGAGAGAGAGAGAGAGAGAGAGAGAGAGAGAGAGAGAGAGAGAGAGAGAGAGAGAGAGGAGAGAGAGAGAGAGAGAGAGAGAGAGAGAGAGAGAGAGAGAGAGAGAGAGAGAGAGAGAGAGTCAACATCTATTGCTGTAAATTAAATAACAGAAATTCAAAGACTACGAGACAATACACCACTTTCACTATGTTATACACCTTTGTATATGGCTGGTCACAACACACTCAAATTAGCCTTTAACAATGCCATGTCTTTACACAGCCATTTCAATGAACTTAAATGACCCAAATGTCAGGGCTGCTGATGTTATGTTTATCTAGTCAAGACCCCTTTCTCACTGCAGATACTATTGTAGGGCCGGTAATCAATGGTACGTCGTCAAAGGGAATTATTACATCTACCCAACTTTGCTCGTGAGTACAATATACTTTTTCGCTGGAATTCTGAAGGCATTGATATGACTGTACAGCATAACAATAGGTTGTCATGGAAGGCGGTAAACAGTACACTTTCTAATATATAAACTTATATACAACGTCAACCGAAGCACCACTGCTTCATATATCATAGCTGGGAGAACAAGACAACATTTTGCAACGTCGAAAAAGTACGTATATACCTTAGATTGAAGTGTTTGTGCTGAATTTTATCTTGAAGTATGTGTATGTACATTTATGGGTGATTTTAGGTTGGCGGGATGAGGTAATTTACAACTCACTCAACTGATTACGTAGTAACAAATCGATAACGTATTAAATCAACCAGTAATATATCAATTCTCGGTACCTGAAATAGAACATTACTGTCTAGGCGCATCATAAAATTAAAGAACATTCGATTTCTTGAATTGGTCGACATCATACTTTCGGCTCCACGCACTTCACATGCATTACCGTGGGCGCTCGAGAGAACAAGTCGGCCTTGTTCTATATATTTTGACCCTCTAGTATGAAGCAAAATGCTATTGCAGATACCGAGAATTAACTGAGAGCGTAGTAACATTTCTAACCAACAATGTAGTAAAAATGTATCATTAACGTAGAACTTGAAAATTTAGTACAGATTTACCAATAAACTAGCATATTTTCAAGCCGATAATGTTACAGTAGTAAAGAACGTTGCATTTGCCTTCAAACAACTAATGCAGTAAACCAAAATACCGATAACACACCAGTGCTTCAATTTGGTGATGTCAGGATTGATTTTGTCTGGAAAGGTGTCCCATAACACCAGACATTTTCTATTGAAAACTTCTATTAATTTTAACTAGCTGCCTGACATCGGATGCCGAACGTCTCTCTCTCTCTCTCTCTCTCTCTCTCTCTCTCTCTCTCTCTCTCTCTCTCTCTCTCTCTCTCTCTCTCTCTCTCTCTCTCTCTCTCTCTCTCTCTCTCTCTCTCTCTCTCTCTCTCTCTCTCTCTCTCTCTCTCTCTCTCTCTCTCTCTCTCTCTCTCTCTCTCTCTCTCTCTCTCTCTCTCTCTCTCTCTCTCTCTCTCTCTCTCTCGTAATGGTGTATGGTACACAAGCTTCCTCTACTTGAAAAAAATATGTATTTCATTATAATACCTTATTCGCTTTATAATTTCTCTGTTTGAAATCACACGTCACTAAGCTATTAAACCTTGCTTAGAGCTCTTGGGAAGGATGTCTTCACCAAAGTCAAGGTGGTAGAAGCAGTTCGTCTTAGAAGTCGCAGAGTGGGTGTCCCGGGTCTCGTTAAGTTTGCAATGGAAAATGTCGAACAAAAGAAGATTGCTTTTCCGGCCCAACAACGTCTAAAGGACAGTGAGCAGTATAAGAGGGTTTTCCTTCGCCCAAGTAAGTCACACACGGAGCGCATTGTAGAGCTGAATGCTAGAACACTTCTTAGCGAATTACCAAATGGAAGTAGTTACAAGGTAACCGCAAATGGTCGAATTATCAAGAAGGCAAATCACCAAGAAGACAGAGGTGGTGATAATGACACAGAATAGGACATTCAGCTCAACGGGGTGAGAATTGCTCACCATAATGTCGGGGATGGACTCGGTGGAACAGTACGCTCAGGAGTGAAATTTTGTTAACTATAAGGGCAGATATAATTTCTCTGAATGAAACGCATTTGTCTGGGGATGAAACAATACAGTTATGATGTTATCAGTGGGTAGGGTTTAACAGAGCACCTGTACATTATAATGCACGCAGGAACTTTGGAGGTGTGGGTCTCTTTATCAAGAACTCACTGTATAACGATTTCATATAGTACGTACAATTGATAAATCGTCTAACGGGATTTTGGGAGTGCGTTTTACAAATAAGGTTTCTGGTTATTCCTTTGTTGTGTTTTCCTGTTATTTTGCCGCCTGAGAATTCGCCTTGGGGCCGAGATACTAATAGGTTGTTTGGCCACCTGCTCTGTCAGTTATATTTTTATAACAATGATGTCGATTCAGTCGTCATGTGTGGTGATTATAATGCTCGCATTGGCACCTTGAATGATAGCATTGGTTTTCTGGATGACACTCCATAAAGGAATGTCATTGACAAAGGTGTTAATCAACATGGTCACTGTTTTCGTGATTTCTTACAAGAATCCAAACTGTGCACATTAAATGGCAGGTGTGATCCTCAATGCGATGGTTTCACATCAGTTTCGACTAGCTAGGGGTTCAGCAGTAGTAGACTATATTTGTGCACCTTAGCATTTTCAGCATTGTAGTAATTTTAATGTTGTAAACACGGTGTCTGTTATTATTAAAATGGTTTAAATTATCTTTTGAATGACAGGTGCAAAATACCAGACCACTCGCTTTTGTATTTTGACTTTTGTGGTCACCTCAGGCTTTGTGTTGATTCCCATACTCGTTTGGAAAATGCTAGTGAAGAACCAACACACATTTTCGCTTTAACCTTAACTTCATTCTGGCAAATTTTCTCACTTCCGATGTTGCCAGGTATGGCATATTAGAAACTATTGACAATATTCTAGTCTTGTAGGGAAACTCAGGAGGAAATCGACTCCATGTGGGCTATTTCTGTTGTCATCCCAACAAACAACTGGTGTTGGCACCTATTGCAATTATTTAGACACAGCGTTCATTTTTCAACATGATAGAGATGTTTACTGTTTATTACAATTTTGGGTGTCGGTTTATTCAATATTGACACCAAATTAAACAATATGCTCGTTAGTTTTCCCTACTTCATTAGATTGCACGCATAATCTTAGTCTATATGTGCTATCCGTTTGTTTCGAATCTGAAGATCTTACCACTCACATCTAGTCAAATGGATGTATGTAGAACAACATTCCCTGCTAAATGTTAAAAGGCGACCAACATACAGCTGTGTTTAATCAAATTGGAGCCCAGTGACGTTATCACATCCACAGGTGACTTGTATTCAAACTTGAAGTTGGCGTATGATGTAAACCTCAGACCACTTCTATCTCTTAGTGGTCTGAGTGTAGACATATCAGGATCATGTTTTTCTTGAACGAATTATCCAATTATATTAAAGTGCCTGTCAATACATGGTATCGTTATTCACTTCTGAGCAAACGTTTTTCTATAGTCTTGCTAGAAATTCTTTTTTCATGCCTAAATTTTGATACTTATTCAAACTGATCATTCATTCTTCATATAAAAGAAACTATAATATTACCATTCATATCAATTGTATGCTTTGTTGCAGATATATATTCATATCCGTTGAATTTAAACGAAGAAAAGGCTACCTATTGCCAAGGCAGACAATAATTATGGAAAATAGATTCATCTACGTAATATTAGGTAATTATCTTAAAAATATGAGTACTGAATTTCATTTGAATGGAGCTAGCCAGCCGGTTTTGAGAAAACGATGACACAGACAGACACACAGACACATACACAGAGGGAGGGACGGACAGACAGACATACATACATCTAAAACATAACCTTCCCTTTCGGAAGGTAAACAATGTATAGTTACCCAGCAACTAAAATACCGCATATGTTAATAGTAAAATTATCGTGTATGTTGTATGGTCACAAGGGTACATGTAGATCGTCATGAGGATTTCAAAAAATCATCACATAAAGTATAGTTGTGCTACGTTGCCATGACGATTGGCACTATGTTCTATAATTATACCCGCTATCATTTATATATGCACATGACTATTACAAGTTTGTAGTCATGGGAACATGTCATTACATCATGTAAATTATATAATTTTCATGTCTGGATGGGATGTTTAACAAAGAGAAATACTACTTCGCATAGTAATCACTACGTAACGTTTCACCAATACCAAGTTAGTGTGTACCTTACAATTGACCAAGTATCTGTGACTCTTTGATCGCATATTGTTGTGTTCATGTATCTGAAGTCACATTTGTTAATTTTCCTTGCAGTATTGTTCGTGTTTGTTTACTCCACTACCGCGTTGACATGTTACTCGTGCGAAGATTACTCGCCACTGACTAATACATCATGTGAATTGAATTACCTTGACTACGCTAGCAAGAAAGAATGCAGTGGTGAAGATGATGCTTGCATTGTACGTTTACCCGATATATTCATAAGGTTGGAACTTAACCAACCATTCCAACATACATTGTAGCCAACCAACCAACCAACCAACCAACATACTAACCAATCAGCTAACATACTAACCAACCAACCAACCAACCAACCAACCAACCAACCAACCAACCAACCCACATACTAACCAATCAGCTAACATACTAACCAACCAACCAACCAACCAGTTAACCAACCAACCAACCAACATACTAACCAACCGCCCACCCAACCAACATACTAACCAAGTAACCAACCAACCAACCAACCAACCAACCAACATACTAACCAATCAGCTAACATATTCAACCGACATAACAACCAACCAACCGATCAACCACCCAAACAACATACATGTACCAACCAACCAACCAACCAACCAACCAACCAACATACCAACCAACCAAAGACAAACACAGCAAAAGTAAAAAAAACGAAAACAATCAAACCAAAAGAACAAACAACCAACCTACATTAAATCGTATGTTCTATGAACCGATTCAACATCGTTACTTTTTACATCATGAGGGTAAAGGACAAATAATCAATTTTGTTCTCATGATTTTCCGGATTTCTAATATTATTTTCTCTACGTTTCAAATAAAGTTTTAAATATTGTTTCCCCTCACCCCCCGCCCCCTATTTTCTACTGTTATTACTGTCTTATCAGAGGTTACGAACTTTGCATTAATTAGCAGCAGATTGCTTACTAGTATCCTAGAACAGACTCACGGGCTAATTGCCCAATTAACACCAAGCCCAGTGATGTAACGGCAGTGTACTGGCCATTAGTCGGATCAGTGGATGTTTACACTCACTGCGTAATTGGGCAAATAACCAATGAGTTTGTTCTCGGATTAGCAAGCTACTAATTAATGCAAAGCCGATAAACTCTGATAACACATTGAGAAAAAAACAGTGAGAGGAAACAATAATTAAAACTTTATTTAAAATGTTCAGAAAATAATAAATAATAATTAAATAGAAATCTGGAAAATCGTGAGAAATAAAATGATTATTCGTCCTTTTCCCTGTGGTTAGGCAAGGACTAACTCTGCTGAAAGGATAACTATTAAAGCAAGGAATGCAAAATCGTGACTCTGAAAGAGCTGATGATTTTTCTATACGATCTATAGGTTTATCACACCGAATATGATAATGACGTCCCCGCAATGTTTGGTAGAGGGTGTGTAAAGTCCTCCGAACATTGTACTGATAATTGCAGAGAGTTGACTGTAGCCGAGATGGAAGGTAAGTCAACATCTTTGAAACATTCAGTTTAGATATATGAAATGTCAGTGTGTGTGTGTGTGTGTGTGTGTGTGTGTGTGTGTGTGTGTGTGTGTGTGTGTATGTATGTCTCTGTCTGTATCTTTGTATAAATTCATTTATTACGTTGTATTCCAGCTGTTACAGGTGTTAAAGGATGCAATGAATGTTGCAATGCCGATCTCTGTAACACAGGAAGTGATGGCAACATCATCAAGACGAGTAGCCTTATTCTTGGTATCTCTGTCATGTTGTACACGAGCCTCGTTGTGGTGTAAAGCCCTCATTGGTTGGTCACGTGCACGTGACTGCTGAGCTTACAGAAAGTCAATTTCAATAATGTAATAGCCATCAAAGAGAGTGTGTCTATAATAATTGATTCAATGATTTTAGAACGGTGTGATAATTTTGGGACGTTTTCATTAAAACACTAATACGAATTAGTTTGAGAAAATTGTGATATCTGAATGATTTAGGAGCACGACGTCGTCACATGTTTATGCAAATTTGGCTCGTGAATTTGGAAAACTCTCACATATAAACTTAGTAGCGTCGCTAAAGTCTCTTTACGTTTTAGTATGTGTATTTTAGGCTTGTTTCTGTTGTGTTAATCTTGTTTTAACAGATTCTAATTTTTACATAATTTTTACTAATAATAATCAGAATGAGACACTATTTTTGATGGGGATATCAATACCCAATAATTGTCTATAGCGTAGTTACATAACATTTTGTCATTTGGAAATGGTTATTTTTTGCAAATCAAAGTGGTCATTGTTATTAAAAAAACTTTCCCCGATATTTTTCTTCGTTCAGCCATGGAAAATACGAGTGACCTAAGGGCTTTGTCATTATGAGTCGCTAGACGAGTAGTGACACAACCCATAGGTCACGAGTATTTTCCAATTGAATGAAGTAAAGTATTGGAGAATAACATAATTATACCAGTGCCAGTAATATGAAAGAAAAATTGGGGAAAATAATGGCAATTTTGACATTTTGACTCATATTACGAACACAGCAGAACTAGTGACGTAGACACGCATTGTTGTGACATAGACGCGCGTTGAAATTGTGACGTAGAACGCCCAGGGTATATATTCCATATTTTTGGCTTATGCATGGTATAATGAACGCTATTCTTTTACAATGTTTGGTTAATAAAGGTTGATGCTATAAGGAAAATATTGGTTACGATGTATCGGATGGCACAGTTAATTTCTAGTGACATGACGTGCGAGTACAAGTATGGTATTTGCTCAAGAGCGTCACGTGCGCGTGTTGCGTGTACATGTATACAGTGTGGTACGATAGAGTGCTGATATTCATGCAGGTACGCATGTGATGTTTGCAATACTACACTGCTTTACACTAAGCGGTGTAAATACAGCACTTTCTAATAGTATTAAGTTTCAAATGCACGTTACAATTTTAACTTATACATACTTGTATGACCGAGTTATGTGTTGTCGTCGGGGTGACTGGTGGTTTGTAATGAGGATCAGGCTGCCCTAGAAGCCGACGATGTCTACGTTAGTTGCTGAGCTGAGGTTAGACGTGGCTGATCGAGATATACGGTAAAGAGAGTTATGTGCTACCGAATACAAATAGTAGGTATTCCAAATCGTTCCCAGGACAGCTCCCTCTCTGAGAAAAGATCTGATAAATTCATTCAGTAATAGACGATAGCTTCACTGAGATCTGAGGTACAATCACTATAACACTATAATATAATTTGGTATACCTTGTTAAGGAAAATCCAGGGGGGGGGGGGATTACTCCCATAGAATACGTATGTACCGCGGTTTTGAACCCCCCCCCCCCTTTTGTTCGACTCATGTAGACTTTTGAGTCTTGATGAAAACCCCCAAATAAATACCCATTTCTCATCCATGTGGCCACGGACGATATTTCTCTTACACTACTAATACAACTGCAATCAGGTATTCAAAAACAACCACTCTGCTTTTCATAGTCCAACTTAGTCTGTAAGATACAGACATTCGTTCCACGCTATCAGCCGACACTCAGCCTGATAGGCCTGAACAACACGATGTACATATCTTACAATCTGAGTCAAAGTAAGCGGCCTTTCAATCGAAAGCACTCGAGCTCTATCACATATTGTCCGAAAACCTGTAAAAAAGAATGACTGGACACACTTGTAGTTCTCCACATTTGTATTGGTACAAGCATGGAAGTATAACCCATTATACTTCCATGGTACAAGCTATATGTTGATAGATTTCATAGAATGCGGAACTTACAAAGCAGCCATCTTGAATATCGTGAATGTTGCATCATGGGAAACGTGTTGATAAATCAATCAGTATTGTAAACATATTTTGTTTTTTAACCACAAATAAATCTAGTTATGGATACCCTGACCATTGTAGGAGGTTTATTGTATTAATGGTTTCAGATTAATCCCATAGTCCCTTGCGTCTGCGCATGTTCAGTATCGATTGATAGTTCCAATAGTTCCCGATCTGAAAGACTTACTTCATGGTCAAATTATGACTCATGACATTAAAAATGTATAACAAAATATTGACTGGTAAATACCCCTAGTATCCATGACACTATGTTGTGCAATGGTATTGTGAATCAAATTCAATTATATAAACAAAAGTTAAAAATACTCTGGTGGAACACTTTTGGAAAACAGTGGTCAAATATGTACTTCACCATGTTATATATGGTTAACAATTGGAAATGTTGTTTCATTACACGTCTTCAAAATTCTTAAAGATTATGATGTTCATTAATACTGTGTAGTAATTATGTAAATTGTTATTGTTACTACTCTTGATTATAATTGATAAAATCGATAATTTTGGATTATCATTATGACAAGGTGTTAGAGTTATATCTACAGCGAATTTCACAACACCGTTCAGCTTTTCTGTTAGATACAACCACGGAAAAATCAATGACAACTGGACATGCTACACTTTAAGATACTAAGATTGAACGAGTACAGTTTCTTGTTACATTTTGTCAAGTGAATTGAACTACACATGCCACCATACATACATCAAATGACATTTGCGCGCCCTTCATCGGATGTTTGATACGAAGGAAAACACTGGCGCCTGAATGTCTAGTCTGCGTGGAGTTGCAATGCATTTAAATGGTTTATTTCATTTAGACTAAATGTAGCAAAAATGCAATATTGCCATTGAAGTGTGGCATATACAGTTTCATGTTAATTTCTGCATGGTTGTTTCAAACAGGAAAGTTGAATGGTGTTGTGAAATTCACTGTATGTAAAAAAATAATCAGACATTTTATCGTGTAAATCTAGGTTAGAATGCAAAAGCACTTCATATTACTGATGGAATGTTCGACTTGAATTGGTAAGTTAGTTATACACAAAGTGACTTGCTAGTATCCCCTGCTTACATGATCTGTAAAATAAAAATATAAGAGAAATTTGATGTTAATGGGAACGAAGTCTTTCTGAATATCGATGAAAAGCTTAACGATTCATCGTCAACTCGGGGCGACATTTAGTGTATTTTGTATATTTGATTTACATTGTTTTTTGGAATGATAAAATAATGACAGGTTTACAGATGCAATGCTTTATAGCTCACAGAAATGCGGTTTATACAAAATTATGTGCCTTGATTACTAGTTTGAAACGTGAACATTGTAATTATTTGTAATTATTTACATTTTCCCTTCCTGATTTGTAGTTTTTGAGTTTTGTTGATGTAACTTTCTTTCTTTAGGAATAAAGAAACAACAACAACAACAACAACAACAACAACAACAACAACAACAACTCACCCATCTACCCACCCACTTAAGCACGACCGTACGCAAGTACGCACTCATGTACTCATCCAACGACCCACCCACCCACCCACCCATCCACCAATTCAATAAACATCGTAAAGTCATACCCCGATCTCCTCAGTAGTCTTCTTACGAGCTTTGGTACATGCGCAGTAAATAACAATGACGACAACCAACAGCACGACCACAGCAACAGCGCTTGAAACTCCAATTATGATGTACAGACTTGATGCCTTGCTCTCTGTACATAAAAGAGAGAAAGAATTCCAGAGTTTTTTTAATCTATATGTTCGCGAGAGCCATCTACTTGGGACAGCGTCTTAGATATTTACCTCCTCAAATTGATTGATTGATTGATTGATTGATTGATTGATTGATTGATTGATTGATTGATCATGTCAGTCTGTGCAGGTATCACAGTGGAGAGTATGAACGCATTTGTTTCATTCAAATCATCTATAGACAAGTATTCATTACCGTTGTCATCATTTCTGGCTGTAGTCCAGTCAAACTGATCTTTCACTGGTTGACATTGTTTAGATGGTTCAGTTGGATGGAATTCCATATCAGCAAAGCAATGACCATTGATTTCACACGAATTTGCCTGAAACAAAAAACAACCTATCCTCATTAAATTCAGGAATACAGGAATAACATTTACTACTGACAAATTATGGAGGGAGTGGGAACGTTAAACATTGCATCCAATATGTAATACATTATATTGCTGGAATAAAAAAACTCTCAGTTTTTCAAGTAAATGTGCGCAGAATGGGTATACTCGATAGCTAAGAGACAAGATTTAGTAATTACATTTCACCACCTGGAGAACTTACAACAGGGGCCTGATGAGAAAATTTGAAGCTCGTGCACATTTTGGAATGGGGTGGTGGTGGGGGCCTAAGGTGGATATTCGTTGTTTCCTTCATGCATATAACCACAGTCTCTAGTTAGTTGTCTTACACGTTGCCATAATAGCAAAATTCTCCTGTAATGAAGCTGTTTAAGTCATAGTAATTGTTCTTTTTAACTTCTTTTCTAGTTTCCATTGTGGTATGTTGGATGCATATGTGAACGTCTCCTGACATTATCTCAGGGCATACAAAGTCCATACATAGCAATGATTGAACTAACCTTCATTTGACATTTTCCATCTTCATTGCAGTCTTGACATCTTGAGTCAAACGTTGTCAATGGCAACCCGTCACTTATAGTATTGCCATTATCGTTACTTATAAAGACCGTCACTAATTTGACAGTGACACCTTTCAACACATCCGGATTTCCAGGAATCACCATAGAAACACCAAACTCACAGAAGACCTCTCTAAAACTTCTCAAAGTAGCGCCAACTGTGGTAAACCTCGTAATCCCATCAAATGTCTGGTTATTTGTCTAAAGTGGAAAAAATATTGAATTAATAGCAAAAGTTTTGTACTTTTTGTGAGTTATTGAAAGGACTATTCTATGTGGGAAATTATATAAACAAGCTACAGATGCAGTGAAAACTTTAAAAAAAAAATCATTTCGTAATGTGTTTATTCCTTTTATTGGTTTCAACAGTTACTTACACTTAAAAAACTTGCAACCATACATGCATGTTATTGCGAACTTTACACTAAACTCACAAATATAGACTCACCTCCCCTGCATAATAATAACAAACTAGGTCGTCAGAATCAAGAAAATTATCACCAATGATACTGGTGGTTGCACAGTCATCCTGTCGAATATCACATAATCCTTGTTCTCCACCATTTATAAACCAGACTTCAGGAGGCTTTGATGAATCAATAGAACAATCTGAACCTGAAAATCCTAACATTGACAAACAAGAGAAATTTGCCCGAATTAACAAAACCATAAAACCGTCATTCAAACCGTGTTTTCTTACAGCAACAGGAATACGTTCTTTATTGCTATTTTAATTCCTCTTGTACCTGGTGAATAATTCAAGAATTTGAATATGAAAGTCACCGAATACTGAAAATTACATCGGGGTCAGATGTCAACTCATAACTATACAAAGAAAAATAGTAACACTGGCCTAAGTATGCACTCAATATGTCCTAAATCGAATCGTAAGATTAACGGAAGATTAATAAACATATGGAAGTCTCATGCTTACCCTCGCCACATTGACAAGTCCCATTGATGCAGAAACCATTGCTATTGCATTCTCCTGGACAGATTAACTCTATTAGAAATCTAGGGGGAGTCGCCACAGCAGTTCCATTTTCGCCTTTTTGAAGAACAAAGCACTTAAAATTATATTAAGTACCGATCATGATGTTCAATCCTCATACCATGCGCTCAGAATCACAGGTACATACATACATACATACATACATACATACATACATACATACATACATACATACATACATACATATATACATACTTACATACATAGACAGCCAGACAGAAGGACAGAGAAAACATATTACATTATAAAGTTGGGTTCAAAGTCAACACAACTGAAGATTTCTCATATTTAGTAAAGACCTGTGATACATCCAACATAGAACCCAAAGACCGCTGATTATTATAGTAACACAGTCTTACCAGTGTCATACAGGGAGACATTCTTCAATACTTGTTCTTGACAGGCGTTTTGCATATCAGTAATAACGGTCAGTAGGAAATCTTTACTGTCTGATAACTGAGAATTAAAGTATGAGTATTTGTACCTACATATCTACATATCTTATTTCATAAATAGTTTATGCTGGTAGAATAATAAGGTAAACATGTGGGCCCTACATCACAAACACTAACATTTCATACGACAGTTGTATACTATTTACATATATTTGTCATTCAGAACCTTTAGGCAAATCACTAAGGCTATTTAAAAAACACAAACCTTTATATATAAACATTGACAAAGAACCTTCTCTATTCCATGAAACGTCTGTTTTAAGTATAACTTTAGGGATTGTTTTAACGACTTATTACTTCCAATAGATAGTAACATGAGGGAAAAACCACAGAAAGGATGACGACAATTGACATCCTGTCTAAACTGCAATTCCTGTTACACCAGTGCTAATTCCCTTGAAAACGGTTACCGGATTCTGGTTTACACTGTTCTAAAATCAGCTGAGTACTTGTATGCTGCATTTTATTCCAACCATCTTACCTAGAAATGAACCAATGCACCACCCATCATGGATTGTAAAGATTAGTATAACTTTGAATATAAGAAATGATAACTTTTTCAGTGAAAAATATTCATGTGTTCTATCAAAAATACCTTGATATCCTCAACACAGCCTTCAACACCATTGAAGATATCGACACTAGGAACTTCCCGGCATGCCTCGGCTATGCTAGAATTAGTGACAGCTGATTTGCACAAATCACGTGCTTCCTGTTCAGTGATGCCGCTTGGTGTCGGCCATGACACATTAGCTGGTACAAAGGTTGGATCAGGTGTGTATGGATACCAAGAAACATCTTCATCTGAGGAGGATCTTTTTCTACGTCTAGATAAGAGGGAAGATAATCGCATTGTATAATGGTACAGTTTATTCCTCTGATATGCTGGAAGTTGTACAAGCTGAGTTTATAATGTTTTGTACATGCACGAGTGAACATATTTTCAATAACCGAGAGCAATTAAACATTCCAAGTACGTTTTCCTGTTAATTGCAATACATGTCTTCGATTTAAAAATCCCCTTCTGGTATTGTTAGTTGACACAGTGTTTGACATAACAGGAGTTTCATTGACATTTAGTATATATTAACTCTGACACAAACAATATTATGTACTGCACAGACAAGTATTAAGGCTCAATACCAAGGCAGAGTTCTACCAATAACAGTAGAATGGTAATTACACTCTTATAATGTGCTCCAAATATTACAACCCAAATTGAATAAATAAGATAACTTATAATCTCAGCTAGTGCCATTTGACATTGACATTGACATTTTATTTCATTAAGTTTTAAGGATAAAAAGCAATTCTCATATCATATGTATATTTTGTTTCTTGCAATTGCAACGTTACTGAAATGTCTACACTTACCTTACTGGAGTAATAGAAATACCACCAACCAACGCAGTTATATCAATTGCATTAGTATTCACAGTTGGTTTGCCTTCATTTCCAAAGGTACAACTACTGTCGTCCTCAAAACAATTGCAGTATTGTGACTCATCCATGGGTTCGTCTGTTACGTCAGCTGGGAGCATATTGAATAAACTCTTCTCGCCATCAACTCTATCATAATGATAAAATATAAAGTGCAAATTTCCTTTATTTGATAACGAAGGAGATATGGGTGTCATATGTACAACGTTTGATAAAGCTGGACCATATGTAGATACCTCGATTGTATATACTTAAGTGCACGTGTAACGAAGGTATATGAATTCAAAGATCTGTTTTATCGATTTATTATACAAAAAGAAGTAAAAAGAAGTAAAAGTCAACGTTATCACGATAAAGCATGCAACATTTGACATGTTATACTTCTTTACACAAGGCAGTTACATACTTCTTTATTATTTAAAGTTTTACTACTTTCGCTGAAGCATTGATTGCGTAACTTTTGTACAGGAGTATACATACATACAACAGGGAACTTGCAATCCAGACTGCGTATGCTCAGACGCAAAGGACTATGGGATTATCTGTGGTTATCGTAACACCTAATCTGGAGCTACTGATAAAATAAACCTCCCACAATTGCCAGGGTGACTATGAATTGGTTATTTGTGGTTAAAAGCAATATAACATTATTGTTTACAATACTATTTGATTAGTATTTATTATCACATTTCCCATGATGCAACATTCAACATGGTGGGTTTGCAAGTTCCCTGTAAACGGATGCAGAGGTTGTTTTTCTATTTGCCAAGTCTTTTAACATTCTTACCTCCAACTGTCAGAAAAACTGTCAGGTCGTCTTCCTGAATACAGAAGAACATTTCCGTCAGCCGTTGTATAGTCATTGCTGTTATCATCATCAAATGAACCACACAGTCCTTCCGAGTTGTCGTACTCGTCACTTGATACTTCAAGATAAATATTCATTCCCCAACTTGAGGTATCGGCTCGAACCGAGGAACCTGACGGCATCGTGATCTGAATAATACAGTAATAAATTGTTAATGTACTTACAAATATGTGAGTATAATAGCAATTGCCATGAAGTTTCAAAAATATTTTTCATGAATTTTTGTTCCTATATCTGTTATGTAGCGGACAATAGCGGGACCAAATATAACATATTACATTCAGAATAATTTTAAAGAAACTTTTTTTAATGGTAATTTTATTTTGGGGACCACATATCTCAACTTATTGCATCTTTAGTTAAAGCTTTCGCAAGACAGCCATGGGTCATTTCTGGCCTCAATCACATCTTTTTTTGTGAGACCAGTGTGTTTTCATTTATTTATAAATAAATAAATAAATAAATCCCTGTCAAATCAAACGTCGATATCAAATATTTGGTGTAAAATATTAGTTGATATTTACCTCAAACGTTTTGCCACTTTTATCTCTAGTGATGTGAACTCCCTTTGACAAAGCACCTTTACTTAATTTAACGACTTGTGGAGCAGTTTTTCCATATGATCCATAACACAAGTCAATAGTGATGACGTCATTGTTTTCCCTTACTGTAACTCCACAGTGACAAGACACGCTTCCACATTTCCATGTCCGAGCATGGACCTGCCATACCAAAATATTACAAGGAAAGTCAGGTAAAAATATCAGAGGCGATAGATCGTCCAGCTTTGACACAGTATGATGCATATGGAAACATCATGATTGGGATAGGAGAAAGTTTACCATATTTTGTCCTATTAAATGTATTATATCTAAGTGACCTTTGTACTATGATAGACATTTGAACATAAAGCATTTATTTTCAGTAAAAGCAGTGTGTTGATTATACCCATGACAGTGTTATGCAAATGAAGTCATTATGTAAATGTACATTCACAGCAGAGATGAAGGCACGAGTTACACCTGAATCATGTGACGTAAGCATATGATAATATATACGTAATTATGTAAATTTAATAAACAAACTTAAGTGTTTGATAACGAATTTTGGGGTTATGGCTAACTGAATTAGTTCTAAACATTCTCATCACAAGCATGGTATCAGAGATAAACGGAATACCACTAGCACTGTAAGCAGGCTAAAAAGTTAGTTATCCATAGTGGCCCACACTGACCTCAAAAGCACGGCTCTTGCTCCTGAGAAGAACAGCGTCACCAATACCATACCAATCATAATATCTAGTAGAAATATTAACAACATTTTTTTGTTTATTGCTAATTTATCATGTTTCCGGAGAATTTGAAAATTGAATGTCAATTGTCACATGCTAATATGATTAATTAATCTGGGCAGAACTTTAGCAATGGTACAGTTATTGTTTTTCAATTGACATAATTGGTAGCGAAATCTATTTTGTCATGTATTCTAACATTTGAGACGGTGTCAATATAGAATACGCAAAGCTGCACTAGCTGAAATTGGGAAATAGTTGCTACATAACAGTACTAGGTGTGATATGATGTCTACTAGTGCCCAAATAAGGCCAGGCAATAAGTGTTTTATAACACATCACATTCTTAGGCATGTATTGTTTCCATAGTCAAAGCAAATCACAGAGAGGATTCCCGTGCTACATGAATAGTGCCCTTGGGAAAATAGAAAACAAATAGTGAAGTCTGTATACAAATTGAGGTCACCATTGGTCACTACTTCATACCATGTGACACGGTCTAAGCCAATCACTGAAGGCTGTATGGAAACAATGTGAAGAGGATTTAGTTATAATCAGTTGGGTATTTTAAGAACATATAACAAAACTCACGTTTTGTCAGTGGTACTGTAATGGGGATCACCGGTACCATGGCATCGACCACAACTTTTATCAGCTGTTCTTATCTGGAATAGGATGCATGGAATAATTTAAATATTATATTCAGCCAATTGCTAGAAAGCTTATAACGCCCTTACTTCCACTTATATAAGAATATAAAAAAAAATTTGGACCGAATTTCAGTTTGATATTTCAGTTACAATAATTGATAATTTGATACAAAATACATTGTCTAGTTTCTGACAGGGACTGTATCACGTGTGTACTTCATCACTATCCCAGTCTAGTCAATCCCCTTGCTGGAGCACAAATATCTGTGTCCCCCTATGGCGTTCATATAAACATGATGACGTTGTCACGTCCCCACATGATTTTAGTTTAAATAGACTGGAGGTGGAGTCCTGGTTGGACATTTACACGTACCATATCAGTCCTAGATCCTAGAAACAGGAGAGCGATGACAACAGCCTGTCAATTTGTGATGGGTTACTACTGACATGCGCCGCTTGAGCTTTGCTCACCACAGAAGTTGAACCACATTTAACGCTTTGAGCAAGGGGATTGATTAGACTGGGATAGTGATGAAGTACAAAGTTACGTAATACGGTCCCTGTCAGGAACTAGACTACAAATTACGAGGACACACTCACCTTTGTTGATTGACCATAGGTTGAATCAAATGGTACTGAGCATTGATTAGTTGGTACGATATCTATGCTTGTTACCTGGCCTCCATCATCCTGACAGTCCCTCAATGCGAATACCTGGATAACATTCTCCAAAGAAAACGTTTTGGATTCTATATCAATGGTACACTTGTCCATTACAATTTCTGCTCGTCCAAGGTAGTCTATTGAGAAATAAACAACCAGATTATTTTTGTTACTAAAGGTTGTCATGTGAAACTAGTGTGTTCCTTTGAAATTTTAATTGTTACCTTACTTTTGTACACACGTGAAAGTGCCAAAACACTGACACGCGTACACAAATACTCACATATATTCATATATGTATGCACACCTGCTCACAAAGGTAGATATACTAACAAACAAACAAACAAACAAACAAACAAACAAACAAACAAACAAAACAACAAGCCAAAGATACGTACACAGGCAACAAACTTACACACATGTGCTCTCTCTCTCTCACACACACACACACACACACACACATATATATATATATATACACACACACATGCATACATACATACATACATACATACATACATACATACATACATACATACATACATACAAACAAACATACATACATACATACATACATACATACACACACACACATACATACATACATACATACATACATACATACATACATACATACATACATACATACATACATACATATACAGATAGACAGATAGATTGTACTCTCTTACTTCTTTCAACAACTAAATTGACTTGACAATTCATTGGTACAGTAGCTCGTATGGATATATTACCAGCAGGACCGTCTTCGTGTACGGT
This sequence comes from Glandiceps talaboti, assembly GCF_964340395.1. NCBI lineage: Eukaryota > Metazoa > Hemichordata > Enteropneusta > Spengelidae > Glandiceps > Glandiceps talaboti. The sequence continues at coordinate 10,313,092 of NC_135571.1, forward strand.
TTGTATGTCAGGTTCAACCTAATAAATCACAAAAACGAACGGTTTTAAAGCAACTTATATCATTCTATACTGTAATATACACAGTAACTGTCTAGGTAAGTGTCTATTGTAGATTTTCATGGCTTCTGAATGTATGTTATTATATCTGTTAGCTGTAGGATTTATTACATAACTAATAACCACAAATTCTACATATACACCGTGTGTGTGTGTGTGTGTGTGTGTGTGTGTGTGTGTGTGTGTGTATACATACATACATACATACATACATACATACATACATACATACATACATACATACATACCTTTGCTATCAGCAGTAGGACCTAATATATAATTACTTACCACAAGTCCTACATATATACCATTACTATCAGCTGTGGGACTTGATACATTTGAATTCTTGAAAGCTGCAGAAACACGGCATTTAACCTATTCAAAAAAACATACATATGGTATATGTATATAAATATAAGAATTTCATACAATGCGATGTCAACTTGAGAGTCATCAACGTGGAATTTTACGATTCGTTCAAAAAATTGAAACTTTCGATGTTACTGTTGTATCAGTTAAATAGATTTACAAGTACAATTTCACAATTTAGAAATGGTTACCGTCTTTCCAAGTTTGTACTCAGTGTCATACAAACGAGAGTATCGTAACTTGTACTCCAACTGCTCTGTCTTAATAATGTCTTCATCTAACAACCATTCCATGGTGAAGGTACTGTTCGGCCATAAAGGAGCATTGAACCGACACGTCATATAACCTGTATCTGCCGACAAAGATGGCTTTCCGCCGAGTTTTGGAAACACATCTGTTGACAGAGACATTTGTTCAATGTGTCTTATCTGTCTATAATACAATACTGACTTTAAATTAATACATCGTTTCTTGTCATCTAGTACTGTTTTGAAAAAGCAAAAGTCAGAAGATTTTTAACATAATATTTGTTCATGTCTGCGTTCCAACCCTCTAATAATATTAAGCGTCTAATTCTACGAGAGATAGTGACTACTTTTATATTGTTCATCATTTAACGAAAGTGACCTAAGGGGCCTTGCTACTATGACGAGTGAGAAATGTCAGGAAATCTTATGGAGATTTTTAAGGTTTTAATTATATACATGTATAAGACTTATTTTACGAATCATTGATTTAGACACAGTCGTTAAGACATAGAAAGACCGGGATATATGTTTTTGTTAGAACACGTTCAACTTGGCTTTCTAGCGGTAGACTAGTAAGTCGTACCTGCAGAAAACCCTTGCTTTCACCAAGATGAGTGATAATTTAACAATATGTAATGGTGTGTCCAGTAGAACAAATAGTATCGAGAATGGTGATCGCTTATACAAAATTCTCTCAGGCTTTTTAGTTAGATGTAATTTACCTGTACAGCCAGGCTGGAAACCACTTGGTGAATTTTGATCAAGAGGGCAAGGTTCACGTTCACCTGAAAAATAAGGCACATTGCATTGTATTATTTGGCATTGTAATTGTACGATATTATTGGGATTGATATCAAAGTATATGGCAATAGGTTCAAATTGAATTACAAAGATTATACAGTAACTAGTAACGCACAACCAGTTCAAGATTTTAGCACTGAGCTTTCGATCTATCTTCGATCTTCATCAGAAAATTCCATAGCAGACCACCAGGTGGCGGTATGATCAACTGATCGCAGATGTTAGGTACTTCGATGTCTGTCTCTATTCATCTTTGGATTTTAACGGCAGATGTTGATAGACTTAAGCTTCATGATTTTTCTATGTAAGTCAGATTTGTGCATACATGATTCATATAAGTCGACATTGTAAATTTTCCATGGCATTCAGGTTTGTATATCTGTTGTTAGAGGTGGTTTAATGTGATTATAGGTATCACTGCTGGTGTGATGTATTGTTAGTACTGTTGTAGTAGCTATGCTCGATGTAGTTTGGTGGTAGTAGTGGTGATGGTGGTGGTGGTGGTGGTGGTGGTTGTTTTATTTGATCTGTAGGATATTGACTTGTACGTGATACCCATATGTGTCAATTACCTGCACAATATCCAGAAGGACAGTCCTGGAGTGGTTTCAACTTATACACAGTAAAATTACCACAATCCTTGACTTGAATATCAACACTTTCATCACAACAATCGGTCGACCCTAAAGGACATAAATATATACTGTAAAGTCAGCAGCCTGCTTGAGAGTACATAATTAACCTATCATCCAAATTCCATACCAAAGTGAATGACCGCACATCTTTATTGTCTATACTTTATCTTTCCATATAACAGCAAACATTAGTTGAATCCGACAGTTAACTGTATGTGCACTGTATGTATGTATGTATGTATGTATGTATGTATGTATGTATGTATGTATGTATGTATGTATGTATGTATGTATGTATGTATGTATGCATGCATGCATGCATGCATGCATGCATGCATGTATGTATGTATGTATATATGTATGTATGTATGTATGTATGGATGGATGGATGGATGGATGGATGGATGGATGGATGGATGGATGTATGTATGGATGTGTGTGTATGTACATGTATGTATGTATGTATGTATGTATGTATGTATGTATGTATGTATGTATGTATGTATGTATGTATGTATGTATGTATGTATGTATGTATGTGTGCGTGCGTGCGTGTATGTATGTATGTATGTATGTATGTATGTATGTATGTATGTGTGTGCGTGCGTGCGTGCGTGCGTGTGTGTGTGTGATGACATTCAACATTGTAAAGCACTGTCCACCACAAATCTAGCCACAAATAATGTACTAATAACTACCTTTATTGATGCACCCCCTAACTTGGGTAATATTCTGATAGTTTCCAATCTGGTCATCAATCCATACAGGATACTTAGTTCCACACATCCCTACTTCTACACAAGATGTCGGTATCTCATCACCAGCATCACTGCTAAACCTGTACCAACCCTCTTCTAAATCACCATCACAGATAAAATCTGTCATGTTGAACCAATTACTCGAGTTGAATGTTTTACTTCTATATCGGTCATTGATGTCTTCAAATTTGTTCATTTCACATGGATCTGAAAATGATGAATTTACAGTTGCAATAACATAATCATGTGAAAACTTTAGTTGTTAAAATGACTCATTCATTGTCTCACCTGACAGTGATGTTGATTTGTGTACACATTTAGATAAACTGTATCATTTTATTAAAATGACCTATCATCTGTTACTGTACAATTTTAAACGACCAGTCAGATAGTTCTAATCGTGCTTTGATTACCCAGAATGCTTGGGGAGGAGATAATTATTCCGATCGATCCTGTAAGGTATGGCATTACTACAACCAAATGTCCCCCAACAGTACTTGCATCTGGGCATGCTCAGTTTGGATTACATTTCTGAAGACTTACCGACAGAATACGTTCCTCCGTAGAAATGAATATCCCACAATATACCGGATATTGGTTGACCAACCTCATCTTGGTTTGCACCAGTGTTCTTATCGGCTCTCCCGATCCTATAACTATTCCAGTCCGTCCAATAGATGTAGTCATCGACAATAGCCACGCCAAAGAAATAAGCAAGTGGACGGTACACCAATATCTGCCTTATCCCAGTTCTCAAGTTGTATACTTCTATGTTGTCAGTAATTGCATCGCACCAATACAGCTTTTTATCTGAAATTCAACAAATTAAAGGGGAAAATCCCACCAGAAAAAATATACATTTACATAAAGAGTCATTTGAATTCATGATTTTACTTTTGATTTCAGAGGAACATCAAGTTAATCTTGTGCCTATAATGTATTCATGGTTGAACAATGAATATTCATGACTCCTAAGTGCCTATTCCATTCACTGTAAGACACATTTCAGGAAGATTTGCCATTCTTTTTTTGTTCTGACTCCCATGATGCTTTAGCCCACACCACATATGCCCTATAAAGGCGCAAGATTAACTTGATTTTTCTCTGAAATTGAAAAGAATGTTACTTTGTGTTAAAATGTTATACAAGTTTAACATTTTATCACCTGGTTTGTCCAAAGCTAGCCCACTTGGCCTCACCAATCCACTTGTCACCAAGGTTTGCCTACCAGATCCATCTAAGTTTGATTTTTCGATTTTTGGCGAAGATCCCCAATCAGTCCAATACATGCACCTTTAGTGTTAAAACCACAGGGATATTGTTCAGACAGTTCCAAAAATTTAATTCGTACTGGAATCATAGGATAACAATCATGATTACATACATCTATCAAACATCTAGTTATGTTACCTTTATTTAAACTTAAATCTAAACAGCGCCATCTATCAGGGAGTGAACACGTCTAACAGTTTGCATTCGGAAACATTTCAGTAAAACAAGAATGAGAAAGTATATGGGACAAATTATGAAGGGAATTTCAAAATACAACTACTGTATTTTAACTTTAAATAAATAGCTTACGTACGAAATGTAAAAACGTATAGATGTTTTTGCCTTACTTTGCTGGAGGTGCTATTTATACCTATTGCGTTTGTCCTTAAAGCTACACTAGATGTAACTCTGTAACTGGAACTGTTTTGTTATATATATGATTAACTTATTCGTCATATTGTGCACCCTGAACAGCATTGCGAGCTCAGTCATTCAAATTTCGTATTTTTGGCCATGTCACATTGCCTTCAACCGGACGGAAAATTCAACATAATGTTAACATATCACCTATATTGACATATGATCTTATGTACACAATTAAAATCCCCTTTCCCTATACGGACAACTTGGTCACATAGGGTAACTCAACACAGTCAACATAGTACATGCATCATGTGACTTATTCAACCAACTAATCAGCAATTGTGTTCATGAAAAATTAAATTTGAATACTTCAATTCGTTTGCAGTTTAAGCAGTTTGAGTTCTTGCGAGGTATTCCAGTCTGTAATGGGGGCTAAGTAATCAATGACGGCTTTGTGTTCACGAAATAAAGTACATCACAAACAATGGTAAAGAGCTATAAGGAAATAGACCAAAGATCAATGAGGAAACCACCAGGCTTGTAACTCTTTCAAGTATTTCAAAATTGTAAATCAAAACCTACTCAAGCACATCAGTTCTGTTTTAAGTATATTTACATTTGATCACATATAAGGCACATTTTGCATATTTTACTTGAAGAGGCAAAGATCTTTGTAGTACATTTGTACTTGCCTGTCACTGTCGACAACAATCGCTATAGGGTAATATAGATTTGTAGTAACGATTCCTTCCCGACTACTTCCATCCAAGTTCGCACGTTCTATTCGGCCTGTGCCAGTATCAGTCCAGTACACTTTTCTATTAACCACATCTAGGGCAAGGCCATAAGATCCTAGAGAAAATACTAGAAGTGATAGGGAGAAGTGCAAGTATTGAGGTTTTTTTTTTTTACCACATGTCCACCTTTCGAACTCTGATTGTTTTAAAGACATCAACTCAGTGCACTTTGTAAATCGTTTTCGACATTTGCGTATTGTCCTTGCTGTATTCAAGTGATCATTACCAATCAATTTATACTAAGCTAATTTCGGAAACAACATGAAATCCAGCTGTAATTAATTGATGAAACCCAGTTGTAATTAATTGATGAAATCCAGTTGCAATTAATTGATGAAATCCAGTTGTAATTAATTGATCAAATCCAGTTGTAATTAATTGATGAAACCCAGTTGTAATTAATTGATGAAATCCAGTTGTAATTAATTGATCAAATCCAGTTGTAATTAATTGATGAAACCCAGTTGTAATTAATTGACGAAATCCAGTTGCAATTAATTGATGAAATCCAGTTGTAATTAATTGATCAAATCCAGTTGTAATTAATTGATGAAATCCAGTTGTAATTAATTGATGAAATCCAGTTGTAATTAATTGATGAAATCCAGTTGTAATTAATTGATGAAACCCAGTTGTAATTAATTGATGAAACCCAGTTGTAATTAATTGATGAAATCCAGTTGTAATTAATTGATGAAACCCAGTTGTAATTAATTGATGAAACCCAGTTGTAATTAATTGATGAAATCCAGTTGCAATTAATTGATCAAATCCAGTTGTAATTAATTGATCAAATCCAGTTGTAATTAATTGATCAAATCCAGTTGTAATTAATTGATTACAACACAGCTTTTAGAGGGCTAGAAAGTCTGAATATAAATATGTGAGCTTAATTCCTGTTTTTCGCTGTATTCTCGTATCTTTTCTGTAATACATAATTTGCTCTACACTTACTGTCAACATCAACAGTTATAATAACTTCAATGTCTGTGCCATCTAGGTTACACCTGCTGATCTGTCGTTGATCTACGTCTGTCCAATATACCATTCTGTCTTGGTAGTCAAAGTCCAGGGCCATAATATATGAATATCCAGTCAAATTCAAATTACGGTTATTATATCCGTCATTCTGCATGTCAATTTGTACGACATCACTTAAGCCAGCCACCAACAAAAACCTTTCTAAGTCCACACCTGTTGGAACAGAAAAACAGACTGCACGTCGGATCGATTATCTGATCACCTTTGTGACGTACCGTACGTGTTAACGCGGCTGCAGGAAATTGAGCATGCGCAACGGTATGGTCGAAACAGGGAATATGAGTAATCACTGTGAAGGCGGGATTACAATTGTGAAATCTTGATATGATATGGCCATTGTTTGAGATGTAATTCTGGAATAATGAATCAGGTACTGTTGGGGCACTACGTTACTCACATTGCACTGACAAGTGCTGCCGCGCTGGAGTGATTCGGTGACATTCTATCACGGTTGGGGTTTACTCATTTGCATAAACAATATTTGGTTCATGATTTCTCATTGGGCTAGATGGGGAGAAGAGATCAGATGATTCAATACCACGTTAATATTCAAATTTATATTATCCATAAAGAGTACAGAAACAGGTCGAAATCTTGATCGCCGTTGAGGGTGCTGATTTTTGGTGTGGCCTCAAAATCAATTTTATTTTATTTATCGTGTATACAGCTAAAAAAACAATAACTCTACCCACAGGTGATGTAACACTGTTCACGTGATCGGGATACGATGTGACGAGTAACGTTATTGTACTTTATAGCAAAACATTAACAACTATCCAATAGCAGCTAGTTCAGTGTTCAATCGAACCCAGAAACTCGCAGTTGTTTTTAAAGGAAACGGTTTGACGCATGCGCTCGCACACCTAGAGGTCATCTGAGGTCAAACTGTAGTTTTATCTAGCACACAATAAATAACAAAAATGATGACGTGTGTAAATATGAACCAGTCATACAATTAAATAATGTAAATTGCTGCAGTCAACGCCGGAATGTTGCCACACTCTTCAACCCGGATATAGTGTCACGTGACGGGAAAGTATTTTAATAATAAATCAGTTTCCTACTTCAATTTGAGACTACTTAGCCTAGCATTATCTTTTCATCTGCCGACAATCGACATATCAACATATGACGTCAAACACGAAAGTGTATTCTTTCCAAACTAAAGAATAAAGTATTTGTCTTTACAATTCACTATTTACTCTTTCTTATGGCACCGTATAACTCTAGTTTAACTAATTGGACATTCTTTTAATTGTTTAAGGGCACAATGAGTATTAGACTCTCTCACAGTCCTCAGAGAATCGCTGAAAGGGCTGTTTTGTATGTACCAATATCTACGCCATGATTGTACGCGAATAACATTGTACTCAGTGTGCGCCCTCATCGACTACATAGGGCTAATCATTTGTTGATATGTTACTGCGATGCCCCTAGATTAAGTGTTAACAGTCCTCGGGGCATCGCAATAACACGGAACACCGCAGTAACACGTCAACGAATGAATAGCCCTATGTAGTCGACGAGGGCCAACAACACAAGGATATTCGAGTACAATTATATATGCAGTAGATATCGGTACATACAAAACAGTCCTTTTAGCGCTTCTCTGAGGACTGTTCTGAGGACTTTGAGAGAGTCTAAATATATAAAATACTACTGTAAGGAAAGTCTGAAGTAGCTGCAACTGGCCATGGAATACTTTTTGAAAATCATTTACGGCTAGTAGTATAGGTTTAATTTAAAGTTGTCTATAAGGCAACAATATATATTACCATGTATGTTAAATAAAATCAACATGTGGTTGAAATGACCTATCACGGAAGATTTAACTGAGATTCCACGTATAATTTGCATTGTGACCCCGATGAGATCATTTGAAAGGGAAACACCCTGCTATTGTTACACATAATCACCCACAGTATAAAATTAAATGATTGTGGCTTTCGCTTGAACTGTTTTCCGCTTTATATTGCGATGGACCTCTATAACAACGAAAACTATGCC